>NC_079224.1:19738466-19745966 GCF_029633865.1 Lampris incognitus
CTAATATTTAAACCACCATGATAATTATGATTATCAAAATTAGTTCTGAGCCATTTTCACTCAATTTGGTCATTGATCAATATTTATTTATCAAACGATATAGGTTTGACAAGGTTTTGCCATCTGAAAGATGCTTTGTGGGAAAACACAACACACTGTATGAAGAACTGTGATATCCAGCTGCAGTGTAGACAGACCATGGGTGTGAATACATTATCAGATCATGACAAAACAACTGATAAAAAACACAATATGTAAATATCAATCAGAGTAAACGGACGATCTGCCCGGAGCAGTCAGAGTATTAGTATGATTACAACGTACAGTGGATTCAAACATGTGTTCCTGTGCTGGACACTCCAAGTTCAGATAGTGCAGGATTTCCCAATCAATGTGAAGACACACAGACAGCAACATAGACATGTCCAGATAGATACACACCAAACAAACACCACTGAACACACCAGATCCCATAGTCCTTCTGGTCTCTGGAATACATTGTCTGTGGAAGAATATATGATAATCAACTCTGAGTGGAAAGTGTATAAACTGAGACACATGATTTACCCTTCTTTTTTTTTAAACATTAGCTTAAGAACGCCACCCCCATTCCTTATGAAAAAGTTGGGTTTTTTTCTTCTATCTAATCTTCTAGCTGGAAGACTACCATGAGAGATAGGGCCATCGACTGCACACTCTTCCACGCAGGCATGCACACATGCAAACTTGCACACACACACGCACACCCACACACACACGCGCAGCGCGCGACACCAGCTCTGGCTGTCCCAGATACAGCAGCTAGGCTTTCCAGCCCATTGACTGCAGGCTCATTGTGAGCTGGTCTTAGCAGATAGGCCAGCTGGGCCCCACACTGACACACTATGTCCCTCAGGCTGCACAGAAAAACCTTGTCACACTGTGGAAACGGGCTGCCTCCGCTCCCTGCGGAGCACTGCTTCCCCACTATTGTCCCCATGGATGCAGACCGACTCAATGGTCCTTTGAGGGATCGAGGGGAGGGGGTTAGGGGGGACAGAGTAATGGTCACATAGACACGTGCACCAGGCGCAAACACACACACACACACACACACACACACACACACACCACACACACACACACACACTGAGTGCCCTTGATGATGATAATAAGGACATTTAGGGGTCGTCCCCGAGAGACTGGCAGGTGACTGAGGGGTAATTTTCACCCTGAAAAAAAAAGAAAAAGACCAATGATTGGCTGAGATTGTGATAATGATCCCCATTACCGTCATTAACAGTGTGAAATGACATCGCAGAATAAAGGCGAATTTTTAAAAAGGAGCGCAAATTTGCCCCTTTGTACGCTGTAGGCATGGCCCTCCTTTTTATGAGCAAAGGTGAAAGTTGATTCTTGTATACAGCTCACATCCACGTCTGTTAGCATAAAGGTGTGCTTATGGTGAAAACCGAGGCTGCAAAAATGAGTCATTCCCGTCCTTTTTGTCCTGAGATTCTTTGTTGCGGCTCAGTCCACATCATAGCTATGGCTTAAGCCCATCCGTCATAATCGGCCTGACCTGTGTATTGACTGGAAGCTGATGTCGTGGCTGGGTCCATCCTGGCGGATGGGTCCTCGGCAAGAATAATTACACACCAAAAAATTGGCTCTTCATTTCTCTCTCCTCCGTCACTGTTCTCCCTCCTATCTCACCCCCTACTTCCAATCCTACACCCCCCAGCCTCACCCTGCCTTCCCTTGCATCAACCTATTTTCCTTCACCTCTTTCAGCATGCATGGCCTATATATCTCCCCCCCTCCCTCTCTCTCTGACCCATCCTTTCCTTCCTCAGTGTTTACTTCATTTCCCTTTTGTTGTCCTTGTTATGGTTTACCATTACGGCGTCTTTCCACTCCACTCCGGAGCCTATCATGTTGTCTCCCCCTTCCTCTCTCCCTCGCCTGTTTCACCATGCCGCCACTTCCTTCCTGTTACTGTTTCATACTCAGTACTCTGACTTCCCTGAATAAGGCCTCCGTTTCTCTGTCTAGAGGCCTACACACGTAGGGAACATAAAGTAATAGAAGAGGTAAATGAGAGAGAGAGAGAGAGAGAGAGAGAGAGAGAGAGAGAGAGAGAGAGAGAGAGAGAGAGAGAGAGAGAGAGAGAGGAGAGAGGAGAGAGAGAGAGAGAGAGAGAGAGAGAGAGAGAGAGAGAGAGAGAGAGAGAGAAGACTGTTGTTTTCTAATGGTGGTGGGAATGGGGTGGGCGCAGTGATGTGTGCAGGGAAATGGTGTTGTGTAACTGGCACACAGGATGTACTGGGATCAGACGTGTGTGAGTGTGTGTGTGTGTGTGTGTGTGTGGTGTGTGTGTGTGTGTGTGTGTGTGTGTGTGTCTATGGTTGCTGGTATGCAGGTATGCATATAAGGCCATTTAATTCAACCTTCCCATTACTGTGTGAGGGGTTGAGATGGCTTGTCAGTTTAGCAAAGAGGGGAGAGGGTCGTCCCTCAGGGTTAACTTTGCTTCAACACACTTAGCTTAGTTCAGATTCTCCGGCAGGGAACTATATGGTTTTGCTGTCTGTGAAATGCCAGTCATCTGATCTGCCCGCTATGAGAGCAGTCGTTTCCACTCTCGGCCTCTGGATTTTGTTCTGATGATTACTGGAATGATAATTTCATGTCATAGTTTCTAGATGACTTTTCACATTCTCCTGAAAGAATGAAATGAATAAGGGCCCCTCTCTTCCCCTCTTTGTTCATTACATTTTAAGAGCTAAAAGAAATCGTTATCTCTCCCAAACATGTACTCTCTCTCACAGCCCACACTCACACCTATGCCACATATACACGCACACATACACGCACACACACGTTACCACTCTCTCAGCCATCAAATCAGCTCCATTCAGACGCAGTATTGAGATTGGCAGAATTGACTGATAGCCATCAGAGCTTTGTGGGCTTTAATTAAAATGCTGAGTGGTGTTGGGGAGCATTTGAATATGAATGTTTGCTGCCCGGCTGCTATCAGGCACTTTTTAATTAGCTCAGTCAGCACAAGCTCTAGCTTGCACTTTGTGCTGTGTGGATCGAAATATAGCAAGGCTAATGAAAAAACCAACATGCTAGCGTGCGCGCGTGCGTGCGCGCGTGTGCGTGTATAGTTGCTGGTATACATAAAGGTCCATTTAATTCAACCTTTCCTTCGTTGTTCTCTGCTGGGCTGCTGGAACGTTTGTTCAATGATTGTAACACCGTTTGCTGTTTCCGGTGGCGTGATTGACAGGTTCACCTATGAAATCGCCCCGGTGTTTGTGCTGATGGAACAGCTCACGCTGAAGAAAATGAGAGAGATGATTGGCTGCCAGGAGGCGAGGGGGACGGCCTCTTCTCACCAGGTCAGTGTATAGAGGTTGGCGCCCGATCTGGGAGAACTGTTGACAGACGGCATATATTCGAACATGCATCTGCACGCGCAAGTATATACCGCTGTCCAGGGTGCTGAACGCTCTCTCTCTCTCTCTCTCTCTCTCTCTCTCTCTCTCTCCTCTCTCTCTCTCTCTCTCTCATCTCTCTCTCTCCTCTCTCTCTCTCTCTCTCTCTCTCTATCTCTCTCTCTCTCTCTCTCTCTCTCATCTCGCTCTCGCTCTCTGCTCTACAGGGGGAGCCATCTCCAACATGTACAGTGTTATGATCGCACGTTACAAGTATTTTCCAGAGGTCAAGACCAAGGGCATGTCTGCTGCTCCCCGCCTTGTCCTTTTCACATCTGAACATGTATGTGACAAAGGGTGACCCAACACACACACACACACACACACACACACACACACACACACACACACACACACACACACACACACACACACACACACGTAAATACACACTGCCATTGCAGACATTCCAAAGAATGTATGGTCCATACCTTAATGGATGTAAATTAAAGAAATTGATAACCAACAGTTTTTTTTTACCCTGGAGCATTTCCTGTCCATCTAATGGGAATTTTTAATAAAATTTCTCCCTCCATCATATATTCCCCATGTTGTCGAAGAATTTGATTTGACAATTAGTTCATGCAAATGCTGAGAGATGCTGCAGTTTTTTGATGAATGAATGATTTGACCTCATATTTGTTTCAATAGAGCCACTACTCCATTAAGAAGGCTGGGGCTGCTCAGGGATTCGGCACGGAGAATGTGATTCTGCTGAGCACAGATGAAAGGTAAAGCATTTCATTCATTCTGCATTTTTTTAGAGCCTCAATATAATGTATGTGTTTAAAGCAGGGGCGGTTCTAGCTTGTACGGTTCCCTGGGAGAACCCCCACCCTCAGCCCCCCCGCGCCAACAACAAAATTGATAATTCTTACTTAATGTATTTTTTATTCAGACATTCAGACAACACAAATTGATAATTATAACATTTAAAACTTTATAATATAAAAATATAAAGCACTCATTAATATCAAAAAGAAGTAACAGACACAGAAACAAATCATAGTATATAAATACAAATAAAAAAGAGAATCAAATTATTACACTATTAACTTATTGCTGACAAAAAACACACAAATAATACTAAACTGCACAAATCCTATCTCACACAAATACACAAATAGAATAACACACGGATTATTACAATAGAATCTGATTATTACATTATTGCACTTCAAACAAGAAACACGCAAACTAAATCGGACAACCGCCATCTAAACCCTTAACTTTTCTTGCCCTCCTTGATGCAAAGTTATCAATTACATCATCATAAGAAATCTGCCAGCAATTGCATGTTAATACTGACGACAGCAAGAGCAACTAAGCTGTTCCTGTGACATGGTGGAACTCAGGTAGGATTTGAGCTTCAGCTTTGAAAAGCCCCTCTCTGCTTCAGATAGGGTCACTGGTTCACTAGCGCGGGAATGGGTGGCACAACGAGACTTTTCGTCTCCCCACTTTCAGGTTTTTATGGTCGCTATTCACCGACGACATTGCCATCCAATGCACAGAAGACCTGGACATGGCAAGACTCCACACACAGCTGGAAATGCTCCCGAGCCTTTCGATGCCCATAACTCTGTGCTCAACTCTACACACACCACAATAGTCACCCAAAATCACCACTCTTGATGGTGTTCTGGCAGCAGCGGGATATTGCGGCAGGTGAGGTAGACAAGCTGGACATCAAGAACCGGTTCCGAGTTGGAACCGGTTCCAAATTCCGATTCCAGTGGGCTCATTGAGAAATTTGAATTTTGATTCTGCTTGTTGGTTCCTAAACAAACTTCACTCGCGCAAGTTTCAGTTTCAGTACCAGGACCTGGCTGCACGGTTGTGCCCATACAGTCATGCAAGTTGCATGCATGCATGCATGCCTTCCTGTCTCCTAAACTCTAAACCAGGGCTCTTTCTCGACTGGGCAATGCTGCGTCAAGCGATAGATTTTGTTTTGTTTTGTGGTAAGACCGATAAGAGTAGCGAGCACGTGAGTCTGGGTAGCGCCGTGTGCCATCATGGACCAGCAGCACGCGCTCAAAAACGTTGCTTCATTTTGTTCGACAACATGATGGGTCGGCAGATCGGGTGCACAACACCTGTGCCAAAACTTATCTCGTGCAAGGAGGATGCACTGCTAACACGACAAAACGCTTTCAATAGCATGGCAAATCAACGAGTGTACGTGTGTTTGACGTATTGCGCCGGTCTCCCTCTTCTCACATGCATCGTCCTCCTCAATCAACCCTCAGCCAAAGACAGCACCGCGCCGCAATTGGGAAAATTAAAATGAAATAAGGTTTGTCTTATTCTTAACAGCGACACAGCAAATTAGCTATACTTGACCGAATTGCCAAAAACTGGCAAATTATTTCGTACGTGAACGTTCGCACAGACGTTCCTGCTTCCTCCTCCTCAACACCCACATGGCTGCAGCTCCCCAAACTGTAGATTCATTGTTTTTGGGGTTTTTTTTGTCGCTGCACTAGCACCTCCTCTGGTCGGTCAGAGCACCTGTTCGGGGGGGAGGGGGAACTGGGGGGGACTAGCGTGATCCTCCCCACGCGCTACGTCCCCCTGGCGATACTTCTCACTGTCAGGTGAAAGCAGCGGCTGGTGAGGTCCTGCAACTCTCCCAGGATCGGCAGAGGAGGTGGAACAGCGACCGGCACGGCTCAGAAGAGTGGGGTGATTGCCGGATACAATTGGGGAGAAAAAGGGGGGAAAGATTAAAATAAATAAATAACCATTTTTTCCGGAAATAATCATGTGACCTGTTTTGATCCCGCCCCTCAAAGAATTGGAATAGAGGATTGTTGAGAACTGGAATTGATCAGCAGAATCGGAATCGTTAAAATCCAATCGATACACAACTCTACAGGCTTCTGCGTGTCTATGAAGGGTGGAAGTATCAAAATTACTTGATAAAAATGGAGGCGATGAAAAGGCCTCATACGTGTCTGCCTCACTGTGCCGATGTCCAGTGGCACAGCTGAGCGGGGTTTCTCAAATCTCCGTCGTTTGAAGGCCTCCATCCGATCTCAATGGCAGAGAAACGGCTCAACAACCTGCTTTTGCTGCACATCCACAAAGACCCGGCTGCTGACTTGGACACAAACAAAGTGTTAAATAGGTTTTGCTTTTGGAAGTGATAGGCGCACTCCGTACTTTGGAAAATAATAGGGAACTGAACCTGGCTCCTTCCTCTTAGTGCAGTTTTCAGCAGGATCTGTTGACAGATGTGCAGCCATGCATGGATAATTGTGCCCTGCTTGCAGAATACTCAAGTATGAAAGCATACTGCTCATGTTTCCTTATTTCAAATGTCGTTTATAATGTTAAAATGTTCAATTGAATGTTCTAATTACCACCACTCACGAACAGTGACCAAACTTTTCTACTATTCAAGTTACTTTGTAAGAGTTAATAAGAACAATTTTTATGTATAACACATTATCAGCTTGTGCTGAAGAGATGTGCATAGTGTCACGTGTCTAGGGGAGTAAACCTTACTCCGCTCGGCGCTGTCTGTTTGTGTGTTAGTAGGCATATTGGATGTAAGACTCCGTTTTAATAGGACATGGATTTTCATTCTCTTTCAAACCTTATTAAAAAAAACATACTGGCGGGTTGGTTGGTGGGTGGCATGGTGGCACAGTGGTTAGCGAGGTCGCCTCACCGCAAGAAGGTCCGGGGTTCGAGCCTGGGGTTAGCCCAACCTTGGGGGTCATCCCGGGTCGTCCTCTGTCTCCCATGCATGTCTGCGTGGTTTCCTCCGGGTGCTCCGGTTTCCTCCCACAGTCCAAAGACATGGAGGTCAGGTGAATCGGCCGTACTAAATTGTCCCTAGGTGTGAATGTCTCGGCCCTGAGGGTTAGGGTTAGTCAGTCCTGATGGGACTGGCAGCCTGTCCAGGGTGTCTCCCTGCCTGCCATCTGATGACTGCTGGGATAGGCCCCAGCTTCTCGTGACCCTACGTAGGATAAGCGGTTTGGAAAATGGATGGATGGATGGA
>NC_079224.1:19750966-19970966 GCF_029633865.1 Lampris incognitus
ACACACCCAACAACGATCAATCCACTTCTTTTAGCATCAGCTAAACTGATATCGCCAGGTTTGTCCTTAATCCAACTCATTACTTCATGTTTGCCAGACAGAACGCCAAGTCTGACTTTATTCCAGCCAGCTGAGTTTTTCTTTCGTTCTCACTGAATTTTCTTATCTTTTCTTTTTTCCCCCCTCTCCCTAATCCTTCCTTGGTGCCTCTTTCAAACTTATTCACCTGCATTTCCCCCTCCTCAGTCTCCCGGCCGTTAATTTGGATCATTCATTCATTCATCCTCAGCCGCTTCTCCGGGGTTGGGTCGCGGTGGCAGCAAGCTAAGTAGGGCACTCCAGACGTCAACGCCCTCCAGCTCCTCCTGGGGGATCCCAAGGCGTTCCCAGGCCAGATTGGACATGTAGTCCCTCCAGCGAGTTCTGGGTCTACCCCGGGATCTCCTCCCAGTTGGCCGTGCCCGGTAAACCTCCAAAGGAAGGCGCCCAGGAGGCATCCTAATCAGATGCCCGAACCATCTCAACTGGCTCCTTTCGACGCGAAGGAGCAGCGGCTCTACTCCGAGCTCCCTCCAGATGTCTGAGCTCCTCACCCTATCTCTAAGGCTGAGCTCAGACACCCTACAGAGGAAACTCATTTCAACCGCTTGTATCCGCGATCTCACCCTTTCGGTCACTACCCAAAGCTCATGACCATAGGTGAGGGTTGGAATGAAGATTGACTAATAAATTGAGAGCTTTGCCTTCCGGCTCAGCTCCCTCTTCACCACAACGGTCCAGTACAACGTCCACATTACTGCTGATGCTGAACCAATCCACCTATCAACCTCCTGCTCCATCCTAACCTCACTCGTGAACAAGACCCCAAGATACTTGAACTCCTTCACTTGAGGCAATTTGGATTATTTCCTTTTTTAGGGGGGGATTTTCCCCCTTTTTCTCCCCAATTGTATCCGGCCAGTTACCCCACTCTTCTGAACCATCCTGGTCGCTGCTCCACCCCCTCTGCTGGTCGGGGGAGGGCTGCAGACTACCACATGTCTCCTCTGATACATGTGGAGTCACCAGCCGCTTCTTTTCACCTGACAATGAAGTTTCACCAGGGGGACATAGCACATGGGAGGATCACGCTATTCCCCCCAGTCCCCCCCCTCCGAATAGGCGCCCCGACCAACCAGAGGAGGCGCTAGTGCAGCGACCAGGACACATACCCACATCCGGCTTCCCACCTGCAGACACGGCCAATTGAGTCTGTAGGGACACCTGACCAAGTCGGAGGTAACACAGGGATTCGAACCGGCAATCCCTGTGTTGGTAGGCAACGGAATAGACCGCTATGCTACCCGGACGCCCAATTTAGATTATTCCAACACAAAGGAACATAATACACTTTCAACCAGGCTAATTGCTCCGTCGCTTGTTTTTTCCCTTTCACCTGCTTCCACCTGTCTTACCTTTCTTTTGCCCGGGTATAAAAGAAATGACACCTCTGGGTATATTAACTGGCTAGAAATAATAACCTATAATGTGTGTCCACAGCCCCAGCACACCAATGTTTGCTTCTGGTACATCCCGCCCAGCCTGAGAGGAATGCCAGACGGTGAGGAGAGACGAGAGAAGCTTCACAGGGTGAGACAACTATCATTCTGTCGGTGATCACTTTCCATTTCATTTATCCATTATTTGAAGGGCCAACAGCTGATACTCTCAAATGTCCTTCTTACTATATCCCCTAGAAGATCATAACTCATCGATTTGTCATTTCTGTTCCCCAAGGTGGCGCCAAAAATCAAGGCGAGGATGATGGAGTCAGGGACCACCATGGTGGGCTACCAGCCTCAGGGTGAGAACGTGAACTTCTTCCGCATGGTCATCTCCAACCCTGCTGCCACCCAGTCCGACATTGACTTCCTCATTGATGAGATCGAAAGGCTGGGTCATGACCTGTAAACGGCAGCGCTCTCAAACAGCAATACCCTAGCGGCCAGACTGCCGAACTACAATCTTTTTTTTCCTGCTTTATGTCCAAGGCCCAGGCCACTGAAGTGAGAGATTCACGGTGTTGCACACAGATAAACGATAGGACATATTAAATAAAAGTCCACTCCATTCAGATTTTTTCTGCATGCAATATTCTGAGGATTAAACCAACAAAGAAGACTATAGCAATGAGAGAGACGTTAAGCTCCCTACTTGCCCTATCCCGTACAGTCCTCTTTCACGGTAGAATAAGTATAGCGGTAACTGAAGGCTTGGGCACATATGCTAACAGGTATGTTACAAACACGTTCTAATGTATGTGTGCTGTACAGTCTTGTGTAATGTGCGTGTAATCTAGTTTTGTCTCCCAGTTGCTCAACAGTATTGTTCATCTATCATAGTAGGATGGTATGTTTGTATGTGCGTGCAGGCGTGTGTGTGTGTGTGTGTGTGTGTGTGTGTGTGGGTGTGTGCGGGTGTGAGCATGTGACTGAGCGAGAAAAGTGACGAAAGCACGCAAAGTAAAGCGCAACAATTCAGCTGTATCATAAATAGCTACATGATATTAAATCATTTGGTGCTTACAACGGTATAAACTCAACCCCAGTGCACCCGTTGACATGTAACCTGGCCTCATTTGTGAGCAGGTTTGTATGTATAGTCAGTGCGTGACCCCACTCGTGTATCCTATCAGATATTATAAGCTAGCACTGTGTTAAAAATGAGCTTACGACCTAACGTGCACACCATGGTTGCAAACTGTTAAATTGAGGGGAATGAGCTCACCTCCGTTGACTAGTCTACAATCTGCAATACTTTCCCCCTTGTATAGGTTAAGGGTTAGGATTTAAAACGGCTAAAGTAATCCTCAAACACAGCCAAACTTTGAACTGGAACATATGAAACGCTGGCTCGTTGTCTGTTTCACGCAATCATGTGATACCTGTATGTGTTTTTAACGATGTTGAAATATTAATATGATATTTAGTTTTACTTTAAAAAAAATCAGTATACTTATTGCATCTCCACAGAATCAGGTATTTTATTGTAAATGTATCTTTGTGTATATTACATGTTAACGCATTTGTAAATGTAATCACTGGAACTTGGGTAAAGTTAATCTATTGTGAATTTGTCAGCCAAAGAAAGCGAATCGGGAGCAGAACGATCTCCAACCCGTCGTGTAATTATAGCCTCTCCTAGATTGTATGTGTTTGTTCAAATGTTGCTTATTGACCCTTGATCTTAAATCTGGATGCAATAGGTATGGTGTGTTTCCTCCTGTGATTGTGAGTCATTTCGACTGAATGTTTTGAAAAGATTGACTGGCCTTTCGATGAGATTAAGACAACGTTAGATGTATATATATATAATCCGGCGATTTTGCCCATACTTTGATTTAGAGAGAAGCACAAAGGACACAAGGAGTGCTTATGGGAATGTAGTCTCTTCTAGAGACGGGGAAGAGAGGATTGTTGTAACTGTCTGGATCCTAATAGATTTACTGTAATATAGTATATTTATTGTAATACATATTACTTGTATTCTCAGTGTACCTGGAACTCAGTGGAATATCTTGTAAAAAGAGTTCCAGTTTTTGTCTTTGCACAATGTCCACCTGTCTTTCTTACATTGTAAATGGGTGTGTATTATTGCAGTAATATATAAGAGTTATGTTAACTAAATATTTATGGTATCTAGGGACCATATGTGTGAAATGCACAATTGCATAAATGATATTTATGATAACGTATACTATGTGACCAATGATTCCTATATGTGACTTCTTTTTTTTTTTATAAAGCCAGCTGTGGGTGGGAGTTTCTCCTCAAAAGGGGAAATGGTTTCATTAGGCACTTTAACAGAATCATACCATCTCGAATAAAGTCTACAATAAAGTTTATTAAAGTCAACAAGTGTGTCTGTTTTCTGGGAAACACACTGAGGAACGGATTTCAGACACTCACAGAGACCCGCATGTCTGTGGCTTTACAACCATTATTCAAACACCCGTCACGTATCCCTCTATTCCCAAAGATTTCCTCTTGCAACTCATCTGTTCAGTCAATCACTTCATGCACACTTAAGCAGACAGTATTGCCTCTACATACTCATCTGAGAGAGGATGCTGGTCCTCCCTCTTCTGTGTTGACTGTGTTCAAGGATGATGACCTCATTTCTTTTTCTTTCCTCTCTTGGTCTCTCCACTTGACATTGCTCCTTTCCTGCCTCTCCAGCCACCTGCAGCTGCTCTCCTCTCAATCCCTCTTTTCCTCACATGATCGTCATCTTCTCTCTGTATCCTTCCCCTCAGCTTTTCCTGTCGCATCTCTGCTTTGCTTTGTTTAAAGGCTCCTGGAAGGCCTTTTTGTTGTAGCAGCCAGTACTGTGGCTATAATGTTCAACTGCCTCCCTCTAGTGGACAGGACGTAAAACAGCAGCCTACTGCAAGGCGCAAACATCCTTTATTATGCAAATAGGTCCCCCTTGTAAATTATGGAGACACGCTTTTACCATATAAATACCGATGCACCCGCCGTTGTTTCCTTCTCTACAGTATGAAAAGGGTATTCTGGTCTGTAACTAAAACTGACTATAATTAGCTTCTAGCCAAAAGGGATAACTTTGCAGCAGATGTCTCCATCCAAGACAATAAAAGCTGTTGAATAGAAACTATTGCAGTTCCCCCACATATTTGCTCTAACTGTGGAGTTGTGGACTTTAAGGAGTATAGAATTATTTTTTTTTTGGTAAAAAATGTAACATTAAAAGTGTTAGTTGGGTGACTCAAACCCCCACAGAGAAAACCAGCGGTGTGGGGCGGGTATTATATTGTACGTTTAAATGGACCACGAGGTTCTTTCATGGTCCCAAGGCTTCTGATTGTCTGGCTCCAAAGACCAGACTTCTGCGCCATATATGCAAGGAACTATATTGCCTACATACAAAAAAAACAACAACACTTCTGATTGTCTGGCTCCAAAGACCAGACTTCTGCACCATATATGCAAGGAACTATATTGCCTACATACAAAAAAAAACAACAACACTTCTGATTGTCTGGCTCCAAAGACCAGACTTCTGCGCCATATATGCAAGGAACTATATTGCCAACATACAAAAAAAACAACAACAACTATACAACCACAGAGACATATAGAGGCATATAACATCACCTTCAAGAGTCATTGCAAACTAATACGATTTATAAACTGTCCAGTTATGTTATCCCAACAAGCGCATGTCCCCTGATTTAGTAGGCTATAAGCAGCATTATTCTGTTGCTTCTTATCAAGTTTTGCATTAAACTTGGACTATACATACTTGGACTAAACATTTGTACCATTGTCACATTATTCATTTATATGTAGCTATATTAATCTATTCATACATGTTTAATGGTTTAGCTTGTGTTGGTATAGTATGTATGTATGTATGTATGTATGTATGTATGTATGTATGTATGTATGTATGTATGTATGTATGTATGTATGTATGTATGTATGTATGTATGTATGTATGTATGTATGTATGTATGCATGTATGTATCTATGTATGTATCTAGCTAGCTATTTATCAAGTGATATTTATCAAAAAAGTTACAGTGGCTTACATTACAATGAATAGGTTACGCTACCAAAAAGATCAAATGATAAAAAGAAACTGTATTTTTTTGTCATTTTCACAAAGAATTTTTTGTCATTTCCACCAAGTCATGTTGGTTGTTTCTGCTTCTTAATAATAGTCTAAAGGCAACACTTTAGTGTTGCTGCTGTTGCTGTTGCTGCATGGATTTTACATGTTTAAACCCGTTTTTGCAAAGATTTCCTCCAAGTACTGCAATTCCCCACCACAGTCCAAAGACATGTTTGTTGACTAGGAGATTGTATTATCACATGGTATGAGTGGTGTGCAACTGACTGTGTGGACACTTCGACAGACTGGCCACCTGTCCTGCGTGTCCTTCTTCCCTCTCTCTATTGCATGCTGAAATGGGCTTCGGCGGCTTTCAGTCCTGAATTGGGTTAAGAATAATAATAAAATTGAAATAGATAAATAAAACATCAAATAAAAACCCAAAACAGAAAACCCTCGCATTAAAAGCATGTTCAGCCTGGACTTCAACTCATTACCAGTCTTTAACCTGAGAGAGCTAAAAGTGCAATGCCAAATGATGGCAGGATATGCACTGGTTGATAAAGGATAACTAGTTCAGAGAGATTGCAAGTCATGCAAACCCAAAGTTATATCTCCCTTTATTTCTCTACTGAGAGATTCTAATCTCAAAATGTATTTTCTCCCCCAATTTGAATTATATTCTTAAACCTAATTGTATTGAATTATACGCTTGCTGAGTTGTAGGATCTTTGTCTGACCTAATTTTCTCATATTTAAAAGTTCTTCGTCAACATTTGTAAAGAATATAAAAACACAAAATATCAACACGTAATCTGTATAATCCACTGACGACAAGATGTAAAGAAATATAACACCAAACTCTTGATCAACTGGATTTGCCCTCTGTCTGAGGGAGGCCATACATACGTTCACTCAGTCGTAGTTCCTGCCACGTAACAGCGCATGCGCATCGCTCGGCTGGTTTGTTGGCGACGTGTACCGGCCGGGCTGTAAGGGTTTAAGCATCTCCCATCCACGAAGGAGGAAGACAACTGCCTACAAAACACTTTAAAAGTCCTCAAACATAGAATAGTCATGGGAGTAACGCAGAGTGTGGAGATACCGGGAGGTGGCTCTGAAGGTTACCATGTTCTCCGTGTAAGTGTTCGGCTTTCAGTACCTGCAGGTTAGCCGCTGAGTTAGCTTGGCTGCTAGCTTAGCCTCGCAAATGGTGGACGCTTCCCTGCGTCCGTCATTAACCAGAGCCCGACGGTGACATGCACCGATGTCAACATCAGGCCAAAATGTGTAACGCGGACTTGCTAAAGACTCAGTGGTGGCAGTTCTTTTTCTGTCTACCTGCTCGGATTATATGAACGAGGCAGTGTAAAACTTGTCAGAGACGGCAAAACTAGCGAGGTTGAATGACAGCTGACAAGCTAACGTCTTTGGGAAGGTGGCAAGCTAGCTGGCTAAATCTTCGATTTTGTGCCACCAAGAGCACACGACAGTCTTAAAACATTTTTCTACCCACACAAGTCGTTAATTTGAATGCCAAAACAATCCTTGTCAGATTGGTTTCTATAGCTACGCTAGTCGTTGGGCGTCCCCTCTCCCTTTTATGTGCAGTCTCTATAAATCCTATTGGAGTCATCTTTTATATGGTTTGGTACCTCTGATGCTTGACTTTTTTCAGTTTGATAGAAATGTAACAAGTAACAGTTGCAACATGTAGCTGCACGCTTCTCTCTTAACAAATGCAGGTTCAGGAGAATTCCCCTGGACATCGAGCTGGACTGGAACCTTTCTTTGATTTCATCGTCTCTATCAATAACACCAGACTGGTAAGGGCTAGAAAATTGGATGGAAAGGCTGGTTTGTAAGTATGCAAGGCAAAGTTGGTGATCATGGAGGAAAATTGCTTTGCTCTTTTCCTCTCTCCTCAGTTAATCCTGTCTTGGTTCTTTGTTGCTTTTCCAACAGAACAAGGACAATGACACCCTGAAGGACTTGCTGAAGGCCAGCGTGGAAAAGCCAGTAAGGATGCTGGTTTACTCCTCTAAAACCCTGGAGCTTAGGGAGTCCACTGTCACCCCTAGCAACCTATGGGGGGGCCAGGGTCTGCTTGGGGTGTCTATTCGATTCTGCAGCTTCGAGGGTGCCAATGAGAATGTTTGGCATGTGCTGGTGAGAAGCCCAAAGAATGTCATGTTCTCTGACACACTCTTGTCTGGATTCACCTCTTTTTAGATCTGTTTTCTATTTGTCATAGCCATAGATTTTTTTGTCATTTCCCCCTCTCTGTCTTACAGGAGGTGGAACCTAATTCCCCTGCAGCGCTGGCTGGCTTGCGGCCGCACACAGATTACATCATAGGAGCTGACACTGTTATGAATGAGGTGGGCTTAGTGGTTTGACAAAACTTTGAGAAATAATACTTCAATACATTAGTTTACATTTGATGGTCATGACTGTGGAGTAACAACGGTAATACTATCCTGTTCCTCTCTATAGTCAGAGGACCTCTTCTCTCTGATAGAGACCCATGAGGGAAAGGGCCTCAAACTCTATGTGTACAATACTGACACTGACAACTGTAGAGAGGTGGTCATCACGCCCAACAGTGCCTGGGGAGGGGAGGGCAGGTAACACACACACTCACACATACTACTTGATGCACATGTGTGTGTATATTCATTAATGAGGACAAAATTATGGCTAAAACAATATTTTGTGAAGTAGGAATGATGTATTTTTATCAGTGGTATATCACATAAGTCCTAACGAAACATGTTTTTACAGCACTTCATACTTTGTCAATATTTATGACATTGCTAGTATGCTACAGTTATTACTGTTAAAGTTAGAATTACCATTAGAGTTGGAACCTATCCAATATTGGTATCGGGTGCCGATACTGATGTGAATCACTCTTCAGATATCGGACTGACGTTACCGATCCACAACTGATCCAGATTCCATAGTCGGATTATTTATTTATTTATTTATTTTATGAATAATACATTTGTAGCCAATAATGCAATTTCAAGCCTATAGCCAAAATGGTATATGTAAGTTCAGGTAGTACGAAGTGTTTTGAGTGCAAGAACGTGGGACACAAGCTCTCTATGCTTGCCTGCATAGAGAGCAGGAAGTGGAGGATACGGAAGCTGCCAACCAGGTGGCTGAAACTGGGGTGGGAGGAGTAGTGAGGAGGCGGTTGGGAGTAACAAGGCTGATGGCCATGGGGAAACAGGGGAAACTCCACAAACTTTTGGCAAGTATGTCGAAGTAATTGATTATTTTCCGGACATAACTAAATTTCTCAAAACTGTCACAGCACTGCAAAAACTTGTAGGATTTGATTTATTAGATGAAAAAAACGTTACCGTTTAAGAAAGCCTTAGAAAAAAGCACCTGTTCACGAGAAAGGGAAGGAAACTAAAAGATAAAAAACTAACAAATACTTCTAATGAATCACAGGATGTTATTATTTTCTGTCTATCCCATTTGTTTGTTTTTCTGGTTTTCGTCTTTCTTTTCCCTATACAGATAGAGACTAAGTTTTTGGTCTTTAAAAATTAATGGCAGAGAGATGGGCAGATGCAAGCAGTACTTTTTGAGTTTTGTATTCAGAAACATTTGGATATAATTTTTCTTCAGGAACCACACACAGACATGGGTGGGGATTGAAACTTCACTACAAATTTCACACTGGAAAGAACAAGTGAAGAAACACATTCACAAACATCCATCACTTTATCCAGGTTATTGTCACAATTTGATTTGATTGATGCTTAGCGGATAAAAAAAAAATCAAACACCAGACAGTACACATGGGAAAAGGTTTCAGGGAAATGGGTTGGTGCGGTATATCACCAGACTCCTTAACATCAGGTTAGTCTGGAGAAACATTTCAATTCAATTTACTGTCATTAAAAACAATATGCAGGCACGTGTAAAACCAAATAAGGGCTGCAGCTTTGTCAAACAGTGCAAGACACACATAGTCAAACATAGTATAAGATATATACAGATGAAGACTTAAAGATAAAGTTAAAAAGGAGCACAAGTATAAACATATTTACAGACATTCATTGGGTAGCCAGGTTCAGGTGGGTAAGCTGAGCCTGGTAGTGTGGGCTCTGAGGCTCCTGTAGCGCCTCCCACAGTCCATGGTTGGGGTGGGTGGGATCTCTGATGATGCTGAGACCCCTTCGAAGGGAGTGTTTGTGATAAATGTCTTTTATGGCTGTGAGCTGGGTACTGGTGATATGCTGGCCGCCTTGACAACCCACTGCAGAGCTTTCTGGTCTACTGAGGTGCAGTTGCCGTACCACACTGAGATGCAGCTGGTCAGGGTGCTCTCTATGGTGCAGTGGTAGAAGCTTGTAAGAATTTTGGGGGATAGACGGGTGCTCCTCAGGAAATGCAGGTTGTTGTTGAGCCTTTTTCACAAGGGCCTGTGTGTTTGATGTCCAGGTGAAAAAGGCCCAACAAGTTGGTTTTACAGATCACTACTTAGTCAGTGTTGTGTTGTGTCTTTCACTGACAAAAAATATAAATCTTTCTGGCATTTTAAAGTGAAATGACTACAGGATAGGTCTTTTTGTGAAAATTTTGAATTATTTTGGGTTATTCGGAGAGAGAAAAAAAGCAGTTTGAATCTTTGTCAGTTAACACATTTAAAGGAGTTGCCATAGCATTTTGCACTGCTACACCTGTTTGCATATGAAGCCTGCATTTTTGTATATTTTTTGCTCTTTTAATAAGAAGTGCTGTGTGGTTTACTACAGCCTTGTGTAACTACACATAACACCAACAGCAGCGATAAAGGTGATAATAATATTCAAGAAAAGAGAGCTCTAGTATCGGTATCGGCAGATATCCAAATCCAGGTATCAGAATCGGATCGAAACTGGAAAAAGTGTATCGGTGCATGTCTAATTACTATACACAGTTACTCACAAATGATTGTGTAGCTCTAGTTCATCGTTGCACATACATTGTCTCACATGTATAGACGTATTTTTCAAGATGGGGGGGGGGGGTTGATCCAAGATAGCCATAGAATAAACCCATGTGAAAGCATTTTCCAGTTCGTCATTCTGTTAGCCTGAGTTAAAATGTTATTGCACTCCCAGCCTAAATTGGACAGACAACATCCTTTTCCTCTTGTTGCAGCTTAGGTTGTGGGATTGGCTACGGTTACCTCCACAGGATTCCCACCCGACCCTTTGAAGAGGGGAAGAAAATCAATTTCCATGGAAACACTGCCAGTGAGCCTACCAGTCCGATAAAGGATGGGTTCACTGAGGTGAGGCTTCACACTATAATTTTTTCCATCTTTGAAAAATTAAAACATTGTAGCTTTCATTCAAGGTCTTTGTGCAGTTATCAACACAGTCTTCATTGCATGTGCACAATTTATAAAAAATGTAAGACTAGCCATTTTCATTGTTCAGAGAGGCATTGTGGTCATGAGGCAATTACATGTTTTAATGCACTTCACCTAACCTGTTCAACAGCATCCTCTCTTCATCTCCCTTCTCCACTTTCTCTGTAACTCCCTCAGGTCCAGCTTTCAGCTGTGACCCCTCCTTCTTCTGTACCTGCTGTCCCCTCTGGCCTAGACGATTCGATGTCTGGTCTGTCGATCAACACTGCCCCGCCTACCATACCTAGTGAGCTTCAGACAGGTGCTGTACTTTATATATTTCTCTTTTATTCCAAAGTTTCCTTTTCTCTCTTCTCTGTTTTGAGAGCTAGTTCTCTCAAAATAGTAGTTAAAGGAAAAGTAAACCCATGGAAAGTAGTCAGGAAGATAGATTTTGATATAAATTCATGCTAATGATTGTAAAGAAAGCTCTTAAAACTAGGCTATTTGTCTCTGACCTTTGGTCTAATTTATACTTGTTGCCTAATGAGTCATTTTCTTCCATCTTGTCTATGGATGTTGATTTCAGTTAATGCATTTTTCCCCTTCTGTACTGAAAACTTACACTGGTCGAGTTTTCTGATGGCACAGAGCAGGCTGCATGGCAGCAATACAAACACATTCGCAACTTTCTCATAGATGGTCCAACGTGACTGAAACCTTTATTATGGACTCTCAATATTACAAGCTACCAACCTGTGTCTGTATTTATGTTATACAATCTATCCCTTTAAAGTTCATTATACAGTTCCTATCAGAATTTAGACCATTTTTAACATAAATCAATTCTTTCATCGCACTTTTGCACTATTTCCGTAAGTCTTGAGCAATTGTGAAACTCTCTTCCTCTTTGTCCCTGTCACAGGTCTACCCACAGTTCCTCTGCTGCCCACCTCTTCCGCTCCCTCCCTCACACCCCTCACTCCACTGAACCCTGCTGCCACCAACTTTAATTCTGCCACCACACTACCAGGTTAGTGATTTTCACATACTATATGGACTTACTCAGGATGTCAGCTGTTGGTCAGCAATTTTGGACACCACACTTTTTATATTGTGGATAGGCATTTGATATAGTGGCTTTTTCCCTTTTTTTCTGTCTCTCTCCCAAGTAAAGTTTTTTAACAGTGTCCATGTGCTTGTAGGTCTAATGCCTCTCCCAGGCAGCCTACCCCAACTGCCTAACCTCCCAAACCTCAACTTGACACTCCCAGACCTCAGTGCAGTCTCATTAGCAGGTATCAGCAACCTCCCACCACCAGGAAGCACAGGTATGTGAATATACACCCATTTTGCTTAGTTTTTACATGCAAAAACAATTAGGACTCATGCATCTCCCTCCTTTTTTTCTATTCGTTCAACTTCTGCCTGCTTCTTCTTTTCCTTTCCGTCAACAGCATTTCCTCCTCTGGCCACTCTACCGCCCCTCAACCTGCCAGGTCTGACCCCCTTACCCCCTCTACCCACTGTCCTATCCTCCCAGCTTCCTCCTCTTTTGCCCCAGGGAGTGAGCCCAGTCCTGCCCCCTGCTGCAGTCACCCCACCAGGGACAACATCAACCACTGTCCCCAAGGTCCCGGCTTCTGTCACAGTGCCCTCCCCCGCTGCTGCCACGGAGACTGCCTCCACAGACACCACAGAATTACAGGCCCCCGTGGAAACACCGCCGCTGTCATCATCTTAACAGGAAGGAGAGGTCTTTACTCGCCATCGAACCAAAACACACATGGTCTCTCTCTCTCTTTTCCTGTCCGTTGCTCTCCATGTTTCTTCCTATTTATTTGGCCAAGAGGGACAGACAGCTGTGTGGTTGCAGACTATGGCTAGCCATATGCCAGAGGTGGTTTGAGGAGCTCGCATGAACATGAAGAACTGAGGACAGATATAGATTTGTCCCACCAAAATGTCTGCATGTTCCAGGTCAAGTCTCCTTTTCTCCTTTCTCCAAATTGAAGCCCCAGCGCTGTGGCTGGTCCAAAGCTACTGTATGAGAGGGACAAGGTTTCCTTTCTGACTTATTTGTCTGCTTTACACCTCTGCAGTTACAAGGTGGCAAAGAACTATCTCTGGATCATATTCCCTTTCTGGTCTGTCAATCCTTTGAGTTTTACATGGGCTTTTTTTTTTTTTAATACATCATGTATTAACTTCACCACTAATACGTGGACCCCTGACCAGTTTATTTTATTTCATTATGCCATTTATGAATCTATTTTTGTTGAAATTTCTATATGATTGTTTCCACACGATGAATGATTCTGCATTACTTTGCACCACATTTGTGTTTTGGGATTTATTATGCAAGTCTGTCCCTGCAGTATGTCTTAATAATACATTTACACAACTCTAAAATACCCCTCAGTACTGGGTGTGGATGGTGACTGCAAAGCCATGCATGAAGGGACAGGAGGTCAAAGCTACTCAAGCCACTGAACAGTGTGTATAATGTCTGTTGGGTGTCTTAATATGTACGGAAAAAAATATTGGTGCAAGGTTACAAAAAGGATATTACCCTAAGAATCCTCCTGTCTCTCCTGACATGGCTGGTGTAAGAGGGAAAACTGTGTTGCAGTGATGCTGTAAAAGCCACAGGATGTCACTGTGAGACAACCTTTAAAATCATCAATGTACAGTGCAAGAAATAAAGCCAATTCAATTTTACATGACCGGTGGTGTGTGTTTTCTGTTTAGAATCTCCAAGACATTTACTGACCTTTATTTTCCAACTCATCCCTTATGCATTTGCAAGTTTAACGACATAAAATCATGCGATACGTTTTCAATTATTCCTTCTTTGGTTATTGTTTCAATTGGGGTACACATGCAATTAAAATATCACCAATAAGCCTGTATATCATTTAGAGTCCCACCTCCCCAAAGCTCCCAAAACTACCTGCTCTCAATGTGAAATAATAAAGCAGGGCAACGTGAGTTTAGTTGGAAAACTTAGTTCACCTTTTGTGTATGTAAAAAAAGACTCGTCTGCCTCACCTCCCGATCTCCCATGTGCTTCAGTTCAGCTCAGGAGGTGTCAAACCAAATTTTGTACCACCGAGAGAATGTGGGCTATGCATTCCTGCAACCACGGATATTATTTGGTTGTTTTTTGATTGATTGCATAACTGATTGTTTAATATTGTTTGAATTATTATTATTTTTAGTATTTTTAGATTATCAAAACGGTTTTACAAAGTGGCCTACTGACAGTGGGTGAAATGCAATTTGGAAAAACGTGTTTTCAGCGAACTACTTTATAAAACCTTGTTAGTAATCTGAAAATAGTCAAAGATCAATTTAACAGTCTGCATGTTGCCATTATTAATTTCCTCACATGAAAAGGAAACGTGATAATCGAGGTTTAAATTAATGCATGCGCGTTCCCGCGACGCCACGTGTATTATAGGAGGCACATTCTTTGGTGAAACGAAATGTCACAGCGCTTTTCCTCCACCGCCACCTTTCCCATTCTGACAACAACCGTTCAGCCTCATCCTCCCATAACCCCTCACAATCAGCACCCAGTTGGGACTTCAACGTTTACTCAATACACTTCATATCAAGAAATAAGGATTATAACCGAAGATCGATGATAGACTGTGGTCGTATCATCAGATCTGCGGCCGTATGTTTTGGACACTCGGGTGAAGAGAGGAGCAGAGCTGTCAACTGATCACCACCTGGTGGTGAGTTGGATCCCATGGCGGGGAAGGCTGCCGGACAGACCTGGCAAACCCAAATGTGTAGTGAGGGTGTACTGGGAACGTCTGGCAGAGGCTGCTGTCCATGAGGTCTTCAACTCCCACCTCCGGGAGAAGTTCTCGTGTATCCCGAGGGAGGCTGGGGACAAGGAGTCTGAGTGGGCCATGTTTAAAGCCTCTATTGCAGATTTGGCAGGAATGAGCTGTGGTCATAAGGTCATCGGTTCCTGTCGAGGCGAGGGAAGCCGTCAGGCTGAAGAAGGAGGCCTTTCGGGCTTGATTGGCCCAGGGGTCTCCTGAAGCAGCTGACAGGTACCGGGAGGCCAGAAGAGCTGCGGCTTCGGCGGACATGGAAGAAAAAAATTCGGGTGTGGGAGGAGTTCTGGCAAACCAGCCAGACTCAGGAAGGGGAAGCAGGGCTTGACTCGGGCTGTGTTCAGCCGGGGAGGGGATTGTTGACCCGGACTGGGGATGTTGTTGAGCGGTGGAAATAACACTTTGAGGAGCTCCTGAACCCGGCTACCATGTCCTCAGTGGAAGAGGTAGAGACCTAGGGGAAGCCCCACCCATATCCCTGGCAGAGGTCTCTGAGGTAGTTAAGAAGCTCCTCGGTGGCAAGGCACCGGGTGTGGATGAGATTTGCCCCGAGATGCTGAAGGCTCTTGACATTGTTGGGATTGTCTTGGTTGACACGCCTCTTCACTGTCGCGTGGAGGTCGGGGACAGTACCTGTGGAGTGGCAGACTGGGGTGGTGGTTCCCATATTTAAAAGGGGGGACCGGAGTGTGTGCTCCAACTATCGGGCTGTAGAGGAGCTCAAGCAGGAGTCGTGACAACTTTCTCTTTCGGCTACACAACGTGCACCATTTATTCCTTCCCCCATTACAACAACAACAAAAAAAACCCCGCGCAGCGGAAGTGTGTCACTGTAAACCCGAACCGAGGAAACCGCAGCTGTAAACTAACGTTCCTACCAGCTCAATAAGGGGAATTATGTAGCCCCATAACCACTACACAGCGGCGTTCTTAAGCCCAAACGGCATGCGCAGGAACTCGAACAGTCCGAACGGAGTTGTCACAGCCGTTTTGGGGACATCAGCAGGATGGACGGGCACCTGGTGGTATCCACGGACGAGGTCCACCTTGGAAAAGATCACTTTCCCAGCCAGGTGGGCTGAGAAATCTTGGATATGAGGGACCGGGTAGCGGTCCGGTGTTGTTGCGTCATTGAGCCGACGGTAGTCACCACATGGACGCCACCCACCGCCAGGCTTAGGCACTATGTGGAGGGGTGAAGCCCACGGGCTGCTGGAGCGACGGATGATGCCGAGGCGCTCCATGTTCTCAAACTCCGCCTTGGCGACAGAGAGCTTGGTCGGGTCGAGGCGCCGAGCTCGGGCGTGCACCGGCGGGCCGGCAGTGACGATGTGGTGCTCAACCCCATGTTTGGTCGTAGATGACGAGAATGTGGGCTGAGTGAGGTCAGGGAACTCGGAGAGAAGATGGAGAAACACGTCCTCATTGGAGAGCATGCTGGACAGCCTGACGGAGCCTGTATCGCTGAGTGCACACGCGTGTGAAGCGAAGGTGACGGCGTCAATCAGGCGTCGATTCCTGACGTCCACCAGCAGCCCATGAGCACAAAGGAAATCTGCACCGAGGAGGGGAAATGCCACGTCGGCGGTGACAAAATCCCAGTTGAACCGCTGTCCGTTAAAACACATGTCAATGTGCCTCGTGCCGTACGTACGGATAGAGCTGCCGTTAGCAGCTTCCATGGGAGGGCCGTGAGCGCCCGACAGGGCGTCCACACTCGATGCAGGTACGACACTCCTCTGCGCCGCAGTGTCGCATAGGAAACGCCGCCCCGAGATGGAGCCTCGCAGGAAAAGTAGCCTGTTGTCCTCCACGCCGACGCCCATGGCCACTAGTGAGCGCCGGCCTTGGCGTTTCCCGACGAGCTGAAATTGCACGGGGAGGTGCACTTGTTCGCCTTGGCCCCGAACTTTGCATGGTAAAAGCACAGGCCGGGCTCCTGTCGCCGACCGGGGGTTTCCGCGGCGACCCCCATGGAGTCACCAGGTGGTGGCGTGTGGGGATGGGCAGGGGTGAGCGCGGACGCGCAGTGCTGCTGTTGGCTGGCCAGGAAGAACTTGTCAGCTTCTTCAGCTAGCTTGCGGCAATCGGTAATGCTGGTGTTAGCCAAAGCGGCCCGCACCTGAGCAGGCAGTTGTCGCAGAAACAGTTGTACAAAGAGGAAATCAGGTGTGTGCGCCGGTCCCAGCAGATTCAGCATTTTGTCCATGAGCTCGGATGGCTTGCTGTCACCCAAGCCTTGCAGAGAAAAGAGACGGTGGGCCCCCTCGGCGTCGGAAATTTCAAAAATCTTCAAGAGGTGATCTTTGAGCCCCTTGTATTTGTCTGCCGCCGAAGGATTTGTAAGGAGACTCACCACTCTCGTTGCAGTCGAACATCCGAGCGCCGATACCACGTAGTAGTATTTAGTAGCATCATCCGTTATTTTGCGGATAGCAAACTGCGCTTCCGCCTGGGCGAACCATGTCGTTGCCGATGACTCCCAGAACTCTGGCAATTTGAGAGAAACCGCGTTGATTTCGTCAACCATGTTCATTCGAAAGATTGTCTCTGATAACTACCAAGAGACAAACGTCGGGGTCACCAGTGTAGAGGAGCTCAAGCAGGAGTCGTGACAACTTTCTCTTTCGGCTACACAACGTGCACCATTTATTCCTTCCACCATTACAACAACAACCAAAAAACCCGCGCAGCGAAAGTGTGTCACTGTAAACCCGAACCGAGGAAACCGTAGCTGTAAACGAACGTTCCTACCAGCTCAATAAGGGGAATTATGTGGCCCCATAACCACTACAGGGCATCACATTGCTCAGCCTCCCTGGGAAAATCTACTCTAGGGTGCTGGAAAGAAGGCTCCGACCGATTGTCGAACCTCGGATCCAGGAGGAACAATGCGGATTCCATCCTGGCCATTGAACAACGGACCAACTCTTTACCCTTGCAGAAGTGCTGAGGGAGGCATGGGAGTTTGACCAGCCGGTCTACATGTGTTTCGCGGACTTGGAAAAGACTTACGACTGTGTACCTCGGGGCACTCTGTGGGGGGTACTGCGGGAGTATGGGGTACCAGGGCAGTTGCCACAAGCCATCCGGTCCATTTATAACCAAAGTGAGAGCTGTGTCCGAATTCTCGGCACAAAGTCAAACACGTTTTCGGTGGGTGTCGGACTCCGCCAAGGTTGTCCGTTGTCTGCGATTCTGTTTATGATATTCACGGACAGGATCTCAAGGCGCAGCCAAGGTGAGGAGTGTGTCCATTTTGGGAACCTCAGATTGCATCTCTGCTCTTCGCAAATGACGTGGTTTTGTTGGCTTCATCAGAACGCGACCTCCAGTGTGCACTGGGGTGGTTTGCAGCGGAGTGTGAAATGGCCGATTGCTCCCTCCAGGTTGGGGATGAGTTGTTGCCTTAAGCGAAGGAGTTCAAATATCTCGGGGTCTTGTTCACGAGTGAGGGTAGGATGGAGCGGGAGATTGACATGCGGATTGGTTCAGCATCAGCAGTAATCTGGACGTTGTACTGGACCGTTGTGGTGAAGAGGGAGCTGAGCCAGAAGACAAAGCTCTGAATTTATCAGTCAATCTTCGTTCCAACCCTCACCCATGGTCATGAGCTTTGGGTAGTGACCGAAAGGGTGAGATTGTGGTGGACACGTATTGGGGATAGAATTCACCCCAGGAACTAAGGGTTAAGTCAGGGTTGCCCTGGCAGGTTAACGCAGGGTTAAGTTATGGTTGTTCAGCCAGTTTTCTGATTATTCTTGCCGCCTCCGCTCAGTCGAGCTGTGGTTTTGTTGTCTCTCTGATTTACCGTTGATTAAAGAAAGTTGCCTACACGGCTAAAGTGTGAACCTACGGTCTTCTCCGTTCCTTCGGCTCTACACTGGTGACCTCGACGTGATCCAGTGTAGAGCCGAAGGAACGGAGAAGACCGTGTCTGAGCTCAGCCTTAGAAATAGGGTGGGGAGCTCAGACATCCGGAGGGAGCTCGGGGTAGAGCCGCTGCTCCTTCACGTCGAAAGGAGCCAGTTGAGGTGATTCGGGCGTCTGATCAGGATGCCTCCTGGGCGCCTTCCTTTGGAGGTTTTCCGGGCACAGCCAACTGGGAGGAGACCCCAGGGCAGATCCAGAACTCGCTGGAGGGACTACATGTCCAATCTGGCCTGGGAACACCTTGGGATCCCCCAGGAGGAGCTGGAGGGCGTTGCTTGGGACAGGGACGTCTGGAGTGCCCTACTTAGCTTGCGACCCTACCCCGGAGAAGCAGCTGAAGATGAACGAATGAATGAATGTAGCCCATAGCTGATCTACTAACGAGACACAAATGTGGGCATATCAGTGTGTGGCTTCCCCTTAGTGGCTGCAAATTAAACGCAGTGAACACAACAGATAAAGCTGATATCAGTGTGACCGACATGTCGCTGAAGCGATGCTTGAGTTCTGTCCCTGTCTGACATTTTAATAACTCTTGCTTTATTAAAATCTTTGATTCCGAGGTCAGGCCCTATGTTTTATGAAATGTTTTGATGAAATACATATGTAGGGGGTCTATGTGTGTGTGTGAATCTAGGAGAGATACTATGTGGAAAGAAAAATTATAATTACCTTGTGTGAAATGGCTAATGAAGTTCTGTTCTATTATATTCATAAGAAGCTGCAATCTTTTCTATTATTATTATTATTATTATTATTATCACAGTAATGGCATATGTGCTATGTTATTTTTATGCTGATCAGCCACTTCAATGCGTGACATGTCCGTCCATCCAATTTTTAAAATTATTGTTATTTTCTTTGGGTGGGGGTGTCCCACCGGACATCGCACTGTAATTCAAACACTGGAAGGGGTAACTTTTCCTCGTAATGGTATAGGGCCCAATGGCGAAGCCTTCTGGGGACCAAAGCAGATCGTGATTAGGCCCCCCACCCCGGTGTCCCAGCACCACTTTATTTACTCACTGTCAAGCTGCGGCACTGTGGCGCAGTGGTTAGCGCAGTCGCCTCACAGCAAGAAGGCTCTGGGTTTCAGCCCCGAGTTAGTCCAACCTTGGGGGTCGTCCTGGGTCATCCTCTGTGTGGAGTTTCCGTGTTCTCCCCGTGTCTGCGTTGGTTTCCTCCGGGTGCTCCAGTTTCCTCCCATAATCCAAAGACATGTAGGTCGGTCAGTTGAATCGGCTGCACTAAATTGTCCCTAGGTGAGTGTGTGTGTGTGTGTGTGTGGGGGGGGCTGTGATGGCCTAGTGGTCTGTCCAGGGTACCTTCCCCCCTGCCGTCCAGTGACTGCTGACTGCTGGGATAGGCTCCAACATCCCCGCGACCCTGAGAGTAGGATAAGCGGTTTGGATAATGGATGGATGGACGTCCCAAAAGCAGCCATTTCACTTATTCCTCGGGCTGGCCATGGGTCAAGCGGCTGGCTTGTCATATACAAAACACATTCTTTAAGTATATAAACCTCCAATATAAGCTGTATCAGCACTGTGGAAAGTGCTCCAGACGTACTCTGACAATAAATTGATCCAACAGCTTACAATATGCAACAATACCACGCATCCAAAACCTGATGATGCTCATAATAAACCCTCATAACTTTTCAAATACCGTCTTGTTTGACCCAGGTGTATGTTTGACATACAGGTGAGGTTGGGTGGGTGAGTGAGAGTTATGCTGATGTGTCAGTGTGTTAATGATGAGGTTTTGGCCAGAGCTTGTGTGCTCATGTCTGCTACAGTACGTCTGGCGCCGCTGCTGATTTTCATCACAATGAAAAATGAGCAATAGCAACACTTGCTGGCGTTGCTCCCCAGGTGGACAGGTTGGTACCTGCAGTCATGGCTACAGACATTAGCATCAGCTAATGAGCATCAGCACAACCAGGGGACTTTCATGTAGGTAAAATGCCTGTTGTGCACACCAGTGGCTACGATTGAATAGAGAAACACAACTTTGGGGCATTGTTTTTTAGCTCCGCTCATAACAGCATTCTCGCTTGGTTTAAAACAGGATGCATCGACACAAAATGGACATCCCCTCCCTTTTCTCCTCAATTGTATCCGGCCAATTACCCCACTTCTCCGAGCCGTGCCGGTCGCTGCTCCACCCGCTCTGCCGAGCCGGGGGGGGGGGGGGTTGCTGCAGACTACCACATGCCTCCTCCGATACATGTGGAGTTGACAGCCGCTTCATTTCACCTTGCAGTGAGGAGTTTCGCTAGGGGGACGTAGCACGTGGGAGGATCACACTATCCCCCCCCCCCCCCCCGAACAGGCGTCCCGACCGACCGACCGACCGACCAGAGGAGGCGCTAATGTAGCGACCAGGACACATACCCACATCCGGCTTCCCACCCGCAGACACGGCCAATTGTGTCCGTAAGAACGCCTGACCAAGCCAGAGGTAACACGGGGATTCGAACCGCCGATCCCCGTGTTGGTAGTAGGGTCTAAAACCTCAATTCCGTGACCACTCTCTGGCTAACATGTTTTGAGATTTATTTGACTTCTATGGACCTTTTGAAAGAAATTTAGCTCCCATGCCCCTCCCAAAAATCCCGGGCATTTTTGCTAGAGGGCCAAATCCAAGATGGCTGCCTGCGGCCATATTGAAAAATTAACTTTTTAACCAGAGCACCTAGAATCATGGATGAAGACACTTTTTCATATAAGTCAACCATGGGGATTCTGATTCTGATTCTGACATCAGTTTGACATTATGACATCATTTTGACACAGAAATCCAAGATGGCCACCATCCAGTGGAGTGAAAATGTGAACGGGAAGGTGTTTTTCAGTGAATGTTGCCTATAAAAGACAACTTCTAAAGTAGATTTTTCTTTGAAACTATATTTTATCATTTATTCTGGTAGATCATGCTGTTACCTTTCAAATGATGTATAATACACCAAGGTTTAAACAACAATAACTTATAAAATATGGTAAACATGTAGCCTATACACCTGTCTATGCCTCCTGTGCCCTGTGTGTGTGTGTGCGTGCGTGCGTGACAGGGGGTTGCGGGTCAGGGCGGGCCTACTAATAGGCTGTTAGTTACTGTCCCTTCAAAAATATTGTGGTCATGACCTTTCAGAAAATTAGCTAGCCAGCTAGCTATTAGCCTATACCGCAGTCATCACACTCTTTTGATCTTGAGACTAAAGTAAGTATCACAGTTTTCATTATATTTTTATCATTGTGTTGCTTTTAATAATAATAAATAATATTTGTTAGCTAATAAAGGCTAATCACGTTTCATATTTGCTAGCTTGATCACAATCGCTACTAGTTGCTAACTTAAGCTCACACACACACACAAGCAGGCACACAGCATTAATAGTGTGTGTTTCATAGGCTATACATATTCAGTACACACACACACACACACACACACACACACACACACACACACACACAGTAATTTAACAACTGTTCATAAACTAGCATAGCTAGCATAGCTAGCTAGTGATTTTGATCACATTTTAACATTGTGCCAACCAATGCTGTGATAGGGCTGGTTGGCAAAAATGCACATGACTTTAATCACGAATCACCTAATTTTATAAAACTTTTGTGTTAAGTATATACATTGTTATATTGTTATATTACATTAAAGTATCAACATATAGTACATTATTTAATTTTTGGAGATGGCCTCTGTTGGAAAAAAAGCACCAGTTCAATTAAGCAATACTTAAACAATAAACTAATGTACCATCATAGAAAATCACCCTGAGCAAACTTTTTTGTTTTTGCCTATAGGTGAATGGAACAGTAGAGATGTACATAACTGCTTGAAAATGGAAGAAATCAATCAACTTACAGGGACAAATAGACAGCACATAATTCATCAGACTCCATGTGTCCTCCTGTGTGGCAGGCTTTGTGATGAAGCCACTGATTCTATTACCTCAATTCAGAGGTGGGAAAATATCAAGAACCCTGTTATGGAGCAGTCTTGACAAGTTTGGAAACGTCCATGCAACTGTTGATTGGGATAAAGGTCCTGTCGGACAATGTGTCCATGATACATGTACGCTGACCTCATGGAATGTCAAGAAACTGGAACAGGCCCAGAAAAGACAGAAAAAACGAGAAGTTGATGAATGCCAATAACAGTCTTCGTCTATGTCTGATGTTTCTTCCCCAGTTGCGGCTCCAGCTGCCAAACGGCTGCGATCGAGTCTAGGGCAGATACATGATAAAACAAAATGTGTCTGGTGCTGTAAGACTGAGTCAGTCAGGCACCCAGAATCAAAGTTGAAGCTGATTTTGTACGATCATGCATGGGCAGCTTTCAAGAGCCACACGGTGACCTTGGAAGATCAGAAAATGCGAGACAGAATAAACTGTCTGATCGATTCTGCCGCTGATCAGCCCTACGCACTTGAGATCAGATATCACTTAAAATGCTGGTTGAAATATGTGCGTAATTATCAGAAAATGAGTGAAGATGACAAACTTCCACACATGCAAAATGTCACTCTCCATGAGGCTCAGTCTATCTTCTTTGACCACATAAGAACAGTCATCTTTGAGGAACATGAGCTAAGGTCACTGCAGAGCCTCCTCCAAGACTACAGCTCCATCATCTCTCAGTATGGCTTCACAACATCCAGGGTCAAGTCATCCTACATCAAAGACATCCTGACCCGGGAGTTTGAGGGCAAGGTCGGCTTCCACTCCCGCCCTCAGAAGAACCAGAGCGACCTAGTCTATGACACATCTGGGGATGGTTCATATGTGGAAGCAACACTTTCCTCCATTGGTGTCAGCAGTGAGCAACTGGTTCGCAATGTGGCTGAGCGGCTCAGGGATGACATCAAGTCAGTTAAACTTGTACCATGGCCGCCGAAGGTCGAGGAGCTAGAGGAGGAGGAAGAACTCTCGCCTCTCATGGTGCAGCTGCTGTCTGCTTTGCGGGGGAAGGAGGGGGTAGATCTATTTCCGAGCACACTCTCTCTCAGCTCTCTCATCACACAATATGTCACAAAGCGACCCACCACTACCGCCATCAATACCACCATCACCCTTCACGGGATCAATTGACTCTTTCTACAAGCTGGGCATGGGGATCAGCTACCCAAATGTGCTTCTCCTGCGTGATGTCTGGGCCACGCATGACCTCGAGTGGTGTTCTGTGTGTCCTAATGAGATAGCTGAAGGAGAGCCAAGCATCAGCATCATTGACAATGATGACTTTGCCAATGACACGTTAACAGGAGGGGGTACTGCACACCGCTGTAATTGAATGGTTCTGCAGTGTCTAGACCGCCTTGTACCGGAGTACAAAGCAAACATCCGGGATGGCGATGTGCACGTCAAAGACACCAAGACTGTGTCCCTGGCACTGACTGAGAAGGTGTCTGGGATGCAGGCAGTTACACTATATAGGACCATCAAGTGTGGTCATTGATGCAGCCGATACTGATGCCTATGTTGTGGCAGCAGCCATCTCGCAGCAGCTGCCTGGTATGCTCTGTATCAATAGAAAGCAAGAGACAGTCTTTTGCCGTGGCCTGGTGACTGAGGAGATGGCAGACTGTATTGTGCAGCTACACTGCTTTACAGGCTGTGATGCCAACTCAGGCTTCTATGGCAAGGGGAAGTCTTCAGTATATGACAAGGTGGTAAAGAGCCCTGTGGCACGACGGCAGCTCTCACGGTGTGGAGATAGCCTTGACATTAAGGAAGAGGTGGTAGAGGAGCTCTTCAAGTTCACAGGGCATGTGATCTATGGTGACAAGAAAAGTAGCACCATGGCTGGGACCGTGCCGTAAAGTGGAAAAGAATGAAAAATAAATCATTCATCCGTCTCCCTCCAGATGCAGATAGCCTCCGCCAACACTGCCTCCGCGCCAACTACCTGGCATATCTAGTGCGCCACCCCTCCCCGAAGCACCACCCCTCACCACTCGGACATGGCTGGGAGCTGGTGGGTGGTCGCTGTCGCCCTGTCCGCCACACGCGACCTGCTCTACCGACACACCTATCTGCACCAGAGCCAGCTGAAGAGAGTGAGGAAGATGACAGTGAGGAGGAGGAGGGAAATGATGATGTACAGAAGAGGAGGGGGAATCCATCGGAATCTGATGATTCAGAATGCTCTGATTCAGACTGATCATGTGATGTTTTAAGCTTGTTGGTGTTAAGGTTTCAACAACAAACAGCTGTGTTTGTTGTTGTATTAAGTTCACTATAAAAAGAGCTCATTTTGAAGTTACTAGTTTTCTTGTCATGAATTCATCAATTATACTGCAAGAGGTCCTTATGCAGGTAGTTTGTTTAATGTACAGCAGTACCAAGGTAAAATGGGTTTTGACATTATCTTTTCAGTGAACATAATGATTTGGTAGGCATGGATTCTGGATTCAAAGTTATGTTTTCACTCTACAGGATAGTGGCCATCTTTGATTTCTGGGTCAAAATGATGTCATAACGTCAAACAGACAGGTGTATAGGCTACATGTTTACCATATTTTATAAGTTATTGTTGTTTAAACCTTGGTGTATCATACATCATTTGAAAGGCAATAGCATGATCTACCAGATTAAATGATAAAATTTAGTTTAAAAGTAAAATCTACTTTAGAAGTTGTCTTTTATAGGCAACGTTCACTGAAAAACACCTTCCCGTTCACATCTTCACTCCACTGGATGGTGGCCATCTTGGATTTCTGGGTCAAAATGATGTCATAATGTCAAACTGACGTCAGAATCAGAATCCTCATGGTTGACTTATATGAAAAAGTGTCTTCATCCATGATTCTAGGTGCTCTGGTTAAAAAGTTAATTTTTTAATATGGCCGCAGGCAGCCATCTTGGATTTGGCCCTCTAGCAAAAATGCCCGGGATTTTTGGGAGGGACATGGGAGCTAAATTTCTTTCAAAAGGTCCATAGAAGTCAAATAAATCATCAAAACATGTTAGCCAGAGAGTGGTCACGGAATTGAGGTTTTAGACCCTACTATAAGCAGCGGAATAGACCGCTAGGGTACCCAGACGCCCCACAAAATGGATATTTAATACTGCAACTACACCCCATACCAATAAACGGATAAAGTTGTGTTTCTGAATGAACCAACCACTGTGTACTCTGGCTGTCAAAGCAACACAACTTACTTTACTACTATGCTCCAAAAAATCCTAACAAATAGTGTCCAACGTTCCTGCATACCTGACTGTGAGCCCTCTCTGATACTGGCGCCTACTAACCCATGAATATCTATTCCCACTTGTACAAATAGATGTTTTCACACCGTTTTAATGAAGTGCAGTTACACCTGCAGAAGAAATATATGGGCCACACTCCAGGCATAGAACTTGTAAGGCAATCTTTATTGCATATGAATGACACGATGTGACGTTGCAACCCCTGTGATGTGATCTGAGCTTGGTAATGGTTGTACTTGGACCTGCCGCACAGGGATGCCATTAGCAGTCCGGTGTGCAACTGATCCTAGCACCCATTTTGAACTGATGTGTTTTTAACTACGATAAAAAAAAAACAAAAAACCTTAATATAGCAGAGGGATAAGTTTGCTTTATGCCTTACTACACCCAAGTGAATATAATTACAATTTATTAAACTAGACATGAAATACACTGGTTTCACTCATTCCAATGCATGTTGCATTTCAGCATGAGCATACATTTTGCTGCAATCAATTCTGACTGTCACGTAACGAGAACATTTCTCGATTTATCAGCTTTGTTACGTTTTGGTACCCCACGGAAGGGCTTGAAACCAGAAGAGTCATTAGGGCTCCATGTTTGTGCTGTCAGCTGGGCCAGGATACAGAGGGGAGTTGAGATACCCGCCATTTGTGTTTCATCTTCCCCCACAGCAGAGAACAGCCCCCTTAGACCACTGGTGTACTCTGAGCTTGTTCCAGCCGGTCTGCACTTAGCAAGGCATCAGATGTCCCAGCATTGCTCTAGAATCATATAGCAGCCAAGTGCATTTTTATATCCGTTTGATTTCCGGCTATGACAAATTGTGCTGTGACGTCGGCAACCCTGCAGGCACGCCCACTCCTGTTAGCTCCCTATGCCGTTCCTGGATGGGGGTATAGTCATGCCTTTCTTTTTCTTTTTTTTCCCCTAAAGCTTCATTACGACTGTATACAGGGGCTGTGCTCCATACAATGACAGAAACATCTATGACAGTAAATCAAAAACTGTTGAAACAATGACGTTGATGGTCAAGTTTGTTGCATCCTCTCGAAAAGCACAGTGGATGTCCATTTTGGAGTCGATACCCTGGAGAATGTTCCTCATAACACAGTTCAAGTATGGATGTCCTAGGCAGAACCATTTGCACGTTACCAACTAAAAGCAACATTTATAGCAGCAAAATGAGATCTGCTTTCAGATGGACACAAAGAAACTAAGCAAGTGAGACATTGGGAAGCAAGGGTAAGATTCATTATTATATGTTTGCTAGTGGGCAATGCTTGCTCCTGCACATAAAATGTACACCAAAAATTGTCCCCCCCCCCCCCCCAAAAAAAGGCCTGTAATGAAAGTCTTTGCAATGCAGTAACAGCTGATAACAGCTCTTCAGTTCAGTTAGTCTGTAGTCAGGGCAGATCACTGAAGAGGAACTGTCTTGTGTCACTGTTACAATAACATGGTTATGCTCTGCCCCGTCATACAAGTACAGCCTAAACTACTCACTGGTGGGATCGGGAACTTTTATCTGAACAGCGAAAGAACAGATTAAGACAGATTTGTGGATCTACATTCTATAAATCCCGTAGAAGTAGACCTGATTTGAACTGCGAAACAACAGAAAACGTGAAGGAGATTCGGGCTCGTAGGGCTACTAAATAGTCCAGTCGCATTTAGTACTTCATGCTAATTCTTTGACACCAGATGACTATGATCTTGATTTGAAGTGCAATTCAGTCCCAGAACGTTTGCCTGGGGTAGTTCTTTAGTCAAGTGCCAGTTGGTTGGAGCATTACTGCTCTGCTCCTGTCCTGGACCACATGGGCCACCCCATAGCTCATGCACAAACACTATAAGGGTATGTTCAACAATATCAAACCGTATTTGCCTGCCAAGTAGAAATGTAATGCAGAGTGAACTCAAATATGTAGCCCATATGTGACATACAGACACGCATAACTCTTCCGCACTACTGCATTTCTATCTCTACATTTTTGGACATCTTCCCCTGTGAATACGGCCCTTATGTAAGCAACGAGTGAACATCCCTGATTTGCTGCTCTGGGTCGAAAGTTCATTGGAGTGCACCCTAGGTGGCGGTGTAGGGGCTGGGACAGGGCCTTTTGGAGCAGTTACAGCTGATGAAATGTCTTTGAAGGGGGTAACTACTTAAGTCAACAAATACATCTACTAGCCTCCTGATGACTGCATCTTCCCGCCAATAAGCGGCCAATCCAACACAAAAACAGTGTAGAGCATTTCCATTGCTCCTTGCTCTCTCTCTCCCCCTTTCTCTCTCTATTTCCCTTCTCTGCCCCAGTTCTCCAGGTTTTCCTTCACTATTGATCTCTCAAAAACTGTCACACTCGAAGGCACACTACTGTGCAACATCTGTAACAGCAGTATGCCCCCCCCTTCAATCTAACTTGCATTTTCCATTTCGTTCTGCTCTGACACAAATTCTCATCCATTTTGGAGCAGCTCAGGTAAATGGTTCACCCCCCCCCCCCTTGTTTTCTTCCAACTGGAACAATCCTGCCTTGGGATTGGCCAAAGGCTTCTGTCAGTCATGTGGGAGAGCCTGTCAGTAGGTAGAGAGGGAGGAGGCGGCAGGCTGCAGGGAGCCAGATGAGTTGGAACGTCTCATGTGAGGGAGGAGGTAGGCGTCCGATCCCAGCTGGTGAACATCGAACCTGTCCTCCTTGCGATAGGCCAGACAGCGCCTGATAAATGCCTGGGGAGCAGAGAAGAAGACATTTTACACAACGAGTTGCAGGCTGTGTGTGAATGTGTTAAGCATTGGAACATAGTTTGATGGTATTGCTTTGTGCATTAATATATCTGATTTAAATCCTCATAAATATTTATATGGGAGACGTAAAAAAAAATAGCAGCTTGTTTTTACTATATCCCTCATGTTGTGGTTTCTTAATGCTAATAGTGATGATACTTGTGGACAAACTGTTAGTGATGGCATGCTGAGTGTATGTGAGAAACTGGCAACCCAGCCTCATGTCTGTGTGTGCATGTGTGTATGTGTGTGTGTGTGTGTGTGTGTGTGTGTGTGTGTGTGTGTGTGTGTGTGTGTGTGTGTGTGTGTGTTACCTTGGCCTCTGTGCTAGCCTGTGGTTTAGCAGGGAACTGGACCTCAGTGGCTTTGAGGATGGTGTTCTCCTGCAGAATGTCCTGCTGGGACTGGTTGTGGCCAAAAGGCTGAAGGCAAAGAGCAGCTCATGACAATCAAACCTATGTGACGGCTTCAGCTGTCTTGACATTTTTAATGCTCTGAATGCTGTCTGGGACACTAGCACAGATTCCTGAGTAAGATGACTACTTGAAAACCTTGTTTTACCGATAAAGACTTTTCAAACAGGATTAAAAGCAGACAAGTTTAATTTGAGGCAAGCAAAGCCCCTGAAAACTAATGTAGAGGATTCACCATAGTCTTCAGCTTCATTTTTAACAGGCAGTTTTGATCTTAGTCTGGTACACGCACCCTGAGTGGCTTTCAATTTTCTCCCAGTGGACAAAAAGGTCAGTGTTCATGTTCTACCTTGCGTCCATAGAGACATTGGAAGAAGATGACTCCCACAGACCAGACGTCCACCTTGTTGGAGATCTTGGGAGGCTCCTTCCCCACCACAAAACACTCTGGAGGGAGGTACCTAGAACACACACATAAGGTACATAGATGACACATGACTCCCCACTGACCATCCACCCATGTCACACAACCTGTTAGAATAGTCAATTCATTGTCTACTTGGTGATATTCAAGTTGTGTCCACAATGACTTTGTTCAAATGGTACACATTTTTGTTGAATAACAACTTCAGTGTCCCTGATTCTGTCCTGTCCACTAGGTTATCACTTTACAAATTAGATCTAGCTTTCATTCCCTCTCTGTTCCCGCTCCTCATTCACGCTTATTGGTTGGTGGAACAAAGGGTGACAATGATGAGGTGTGTGCTTCAGCAAAAAGTTGAACCGGTTTCAGCTTTGGAAAGAGGTGGAGCACTTAAGGCGCCGAGCTCCTAATTAAAAAAAAAAAAGGTCTGTATTTTATCTGTATTGGGTAAAGAGGAATCAACGTACAATCTTTGCACAGAAAATAACATAAAAATGCAGGCAATGCATTTTTTTGTGTGGCTTTTTTCACCTCTTTTTCTCCCCAGTTGTACTTGGCTTATTACCCTATTTTCTGAGCTGTCCCGGTTGACACTCCACCCCCTCTGCCGATCCGGGGAGGGCTGCAGACCACCACATACCTTCTCCAATACATGTGGAGTTGCCAGCTGCTTCTTTTCACCTGACAGTGAGGATTTTCACAAGGGGGACGTAGCGTGTGGGAGGATCACGCCATTCCCCCCTGAGTTCCCCCTCCCCCCTGAACAGGTGCCCGACCGACCAGAGGAGGTGCTAGTGCAGCAACCAGGACACATACATCCGGTTTCTCACCCACAGACACCTCCAATTGTGTCTGTAGGGACACCTGACCAAGCCGGAGGTAACACAGGGATTCGAACCGGTGATCTCCATATCGGTAGGCAATGGAAAGACAATACATTTTTACACGTCCCTGCTGAACACACAACTCAAGCCTACTGAGCACAAATTCACCAAGTCCCTACTCGCTTGGACTCAATAACAGCAGTGCTTCGCATCTGAGACTGTGTGTCCTTGTTGCTTTATAATAATTAAATCTAGCAACACGTCATTAGACCCCTCACCAGGTGACGGAAGCATTTACACAAATATAGCAAGAATTTTTTTCCATCTGGATTTGAAAGCAAACTGTTTTTTTTCTTTTGCATAACTTCACAAGGTCTTGATAACACAGTTTTCAATGTCGATCACTAGGTTTTTCTAAATATAAGAACTATAGAGTATATGATAAGGAGGTGTATGTGTGCACGCGTCTCACCAGTAGGTGCCAGCCCCCTGCGATGTGAGGTCCATCCCATCTACACCATAGTTATCGTCGTCCATGATCTTTGACAGGCCAAAGTCTGTGATTTTGATCTCTCCACACGCAGTACCATCAACCAGCAGGATGTTACCTGCACACCACATAACAGTCAGGCTCAAGACTGAAAAGTAGGCTCGCCTGTTTGGAGCGGCGGATTTGGTCTTCAATAATGTCACCAGCTACAACTCGGTTAAAGGCCTCAAAGCAGCCGAATGGATTTACTAACGAAACCTGGTCTGGTGCCCTCTCTGGAAAAGGCCTCACTAAAAGAGCAAAACCAGCTTATGTATATGTGCGTCTGCATGTTCTCCTTTAATTATGTACAATTATGTTCATCTCCCTGAGTGGTACATCCCTCCTTTATCAGTTACTTGTCTGATATCCAGGTATTGTCATGTGACCCACCAGGTTTGAGGTCATAGTGGATGATAGGTGGTTTGATCTCGTTGAGGTAGCGCAGGGCGTTGACGATCTGCATGACGATGGAGCGCGCCTCCTTCTCCGACATCAGCTTGTTCTGCTTCAGGTAAAAGTCCAGGTCATTTCCCTCGCAGAACTCCAACACTGTGCAGAACCTGGCAGGGGGGGGGGGTGGGTGGAGAAAACAATCGGGCAGAGAGGGGTAAGTGCAACTAACGCTAGGGCTTGGCATATCATAACACTTTCTTTCATTTAGCGTAGAAGAGACTAGTCGGCTGTCAGCCACAAAAAGTACACTATACTGACTTTCAAACACATCCCTGTTGTAGCCTGAAATCATCACTGCTTCCGCTAATGGCGAGCCCTACTTTGCTGGTGCACCAAGGTGAATAAGACCAAAACCAGATTATAAAGAAAAACTGTTTGACCCAGTTGGCTAGGGAAAAAAAAAAAGCAACCTGCAAGCTGCAGAAGGTCAAAGGAGACTCACGTGTCGGTGTCCAGGGAGAAATAGTCATACAGTTTGACTATTCTGGGATGATCCAGCTGCTTGTGTATCCGGTACTCCCTGCAGGCATGCCTGAGAGGAAAACACTGCAATGTTAGATGGGAAACACCAGTAAAGCCCATCACTGTGGATGCATCCTCTTTCATGTGCATGTGAAAAAGTAGAATAACTAAAGAGAAAGAGACAGATAGAGAGAGAGAGAGACAGAAACTAAATGAGTGGTCAATATTACTGCATAGGACCTACTTGTGGTAGTTCTCCTTTTTCTCCTCTCTCCAGTTCTTGTTGAGCTGGTGGATTTTAACGGCTGCGTATCGCTGCTCAAAAAGGTCAAAAGCCTGTGTTTGACCCCCCCCCCCAAAAAAACAAGCACGCATTAGTGTTTTCTTCAACTGCACAAATGACGGAAACGGGATTAAAGAGAGAGTACAGTTCCTACCTTGTAGACTTCACTGAAGCCACCCCTGCCCAGCAGGTGCAACAGTAGGTACCTCTCATTCAGAGTCGGGTGGTCTTTGAATCTGAAATTGTAGAAGCAAGGGCTGACGAGCGCACAGCTAGGATCTCGATACCCAACCTTGATCCTAGATCAGGTGGCTTTCTACGCAGTTCCCTTAGCAGTGTAAAGTTGTGGCCAAAAACAATAATCCAGGATATTTTGCTGATATTATGCATTACCATGTTGTTTCTAACTGCTGTCAACACTATCTGCAATGAAATTTGTCAGCGTTGAATTTCAGTAATTACTGATATGCCAAGAATTAAAGTAAACTCGCGGCAGAAACAACTATTTGTTTGCCTTGCATGAATAAAAGAGTGCGTTTAAAGAGGAAGCTCAGCGCTGGCTTCGGTTTCTGTGTGGTGCGCAGGCCTGCTGGCTGAACCAGAGATCTACTCTCCAGGAAGTGGAATGCACTTACGATGAGCTGTCCTCGTTGTTGATCCTCTTCAGCTCTCTTATGTGGAGATTCCTCACCCTCTCCAACCGTTCCAGCTCCGCCTGGATCTCAGCCTCCTCCTTCACACACACACACACACACACACACACACACACAGCGTATCCCTTTTCTATTTGAGAACTGACATAGCAGAGCCTCATATATCCTGTAAAAAAAAAACAACCTCAGCAACAAATTAGACCATGGCGGCCATTTTTTATGATATGAATTTGCACCTATATTTGTCACAGTTCAGCAATCGGCTGTATTTTGGTCATTCAAAAGTTCACCAATTCAAATGGACCTCCTTCAATTCCCAAGCTTTTCTTTTTAGTTGACAGATTGTTGAATCTTTGTCTCTTACCTTTTTTAGATGGCCAAGGCGAAGCTTGAAGATCTCCTCTTGCTCGTGGTACTCGGCCAAGGTCAGTCTGCCAACACAACAGAGACAGATTTTTGGTGAACAATGTGGGAGCATACCATAAACACTAAATAACACTGGACATACTACATAGTAGTACCATAGCTATAATGCTATGACTATGTTGGGGCTATAATTTTTTCAAATTATTGGTGGTCTCTAGGCTGGAGAGAAATTTGATGGAGGTGCAACTTGGAAAAATGAAAAATAAATTCCTCAATTCCATTGTTAGATTATAAACGGTCATATAAAAATGGATGGGTGATCAAAATGTCTAAGTATTTCTTAACAAATTCAGTGCTCATCGGGTGCACTGCTGGTATTTTCCCCTACTGAAACAGCATCCTGGTACATGGTAATTGCAGAACCTGCTCTCAGAGTTCTGCGCTGAGAGGCAGAGATTACTGCCGGCAGGTTGACAACCTATTTAGTTGATTTGGCTCTCAAGAGGTAACAGCACGGTAACAATTTATGAAAACATCTCAACATGGAAGCTTTCCTACATCACCGTGGGTACTGAGCCACTTTAACTCTGGTCACAACACGCAATCAAATAACCGGGCTGGCGAGATTTGAATTTGTTCAGACTGATTTCACCTGGTAATTGTCATGTTAATCTCCACTTCGGGCAAGGGTAGCCCTACATCAGTTAGAAAAAAACTATCCAGCCTTTAATTTTTTTGGGGATTTTTCCCCGGTTTTTTCTCCCCAATTGTATCCGGCCAATTACCCCACTCTTGCGAGCCACCCTGGTTGCTGCTCCACCCCCTCTGTCGATCCGGGGAGGGCTGCAGACTACCACATGCCTCCTCTGATACATGTGGAGTCGCCAGCCACTTCTTTTCACCTGACAGTGAGGAGTTTCACCAGGGGGACGTAGTGCGTGGGAGGATCACACTATTCCCCCTCCCCCCTGAACAGGCACCCCGACCAAACAGAGGAGGCGCGAGTGCATTGGCCAGGACACATACCCACATCTGGCTTCCCACCCGCAGACATGGCCAATAGTGTCTGTAGGGACGCCAAAACCAAGCCAGAGGTAACACGGGGATTCGAACCGCCGATCCCCGTGTTGGTAGGCAACAGAATAGACCATCTTGCCACCCGGACGCCCCCACTGAATCCTATATTGATGGAGAAATCAACATTCCCCTACTCACAGTCTTTCCCACAGCGCCTACATGTACCAGAATGCATTGCATGTAAGACTCGCTATCGTATCTGCATCCATAAAGTCCTCTGTGCTTGTGTGGGATGTCATTTGCACCATCCGAAATATAATTTAGCCGAGAAAACAAGCGCTTTGTTCAGCCTGCCAGCCCAAATCCAGTTTTTGGCATATCCACATTGTATCCAGATTGATTTGGACAGCAAAAAACCACATGAAATGACATTTTTGCAAATCAGATCTAAACCACATTTGGAGGTGGTTTGAAATGTGATCCCAATCACATTTCTACAGATGTCTCTCAGTCTGGACGCTCTGGCCGCAGCAGCAGCTGCTGACTCAGAAAGTTGAGCATTTGGTAACATGCGAGACAAAAGGGTTATAGCCCAAAAATATGTGCTTATAAAGTCAGCTGTACTTAAGAATAAACCCACATTTTAAAGAGAATTATTATTTATTGGCCAGTCACCGCAAAATTCAATCTACGAAACCATTTCGGTGCACTCACAACTGAGGCAGAGAGGGCTTGAGGAACGGATCGGGGTCATTGCCGTTGACCACCTTGGTCTTGCGCTGCTTGGGCTCAGAAGTGGATGCCACCGCGAAGGAGGGGGATGAAGGGTTAGGGGGCTTTCTTTTGGCAAGTAGCTTCCGCTGGCGCTCTATGTCCTCCCTCTGCTGGTTGATGCTCTCCTGCTGCCTGTATACACGAGGGGGCAGAGGACAGGGAAGAGGGTTTACAAAACGCTGTAGAAGTCCTGGTCCCATTCTCCAATTTCCACACTAATGGGCAGACTGAACGCAATGACTATCAGGGGTGGGCAACATGATCCAGAAAGGGCCGCTGTGGGTGCAGGTCTTTGTTCCAACCAAGCAGTTACACACCTGAGTCTACAAATCAAAGTCCTTAGCAAAGACTATTGGTTGACTAACAGAATCAGGTGTGTAACTGCTTGGTTGGAACAAAGACCTGCACCCACAGCGACCCTCTCTGGATCATCTTGCCCATCCCTGGGCTAAATAGTAAATCAATAAACATTTCTGTTCCTTCTTGGTGCTGTATCTTATGTTTTTTTTTACTTTACAGGGGGTGGGATCCCCCTCCGTTTTTGTTTCTCAACATCTAAATAATGTTATTAATTTCTGTCACAATGGAGTCAAGGAAGTCACAGAAGGCCTTGCAAATGTCCTAGACCGCTAAATAGAAAGGTGTTGGAAAAAAAACACCACGTAAACAAACACGAAGAGCTTAAAATGGACCCTTATCAGCAACAGTGTGTTTTGCAGATGCTTACTTGACCAGGTTCTGGAATGCGTATCCGTCAGTCCACTGCTCGGTGTACGAGGCTCCGTGTCGTACGGTGGTGAAGTGGCCCAGGCGCAGGCGGTCCTGCATGCTCTTCTCACGGCATGACTGCTTTTCTTGGTTGCTCTGTGGACAGGCAAAGGTACATGCAAGCAGACAGAGACAATCACACACACATATGTACAAATGAGGGATCTTCCATGGGAAAAAAAAAATCTCGAAAAAAAATGTTACACAACCGTTGTGTGTGTAGCTGGGGCATGTTTAGGAAGTCAGCTGCAGACTGAGAACATGGGAGGGGTTAAGTGCCGGTTGGTAGCTGCAGCTGCAACTAGTTAGCTAATCCACAGCTAACCTATTTTCATGTCTGCTGGCAGTGAAATGTACCCTCGCACAGCCACCGCTATATCTCATGAGCTCAGATTTCGCTCTGGATATAGGTCTGGAAAAGCTGTCGTTGGTGTGAGTTTAGAGCACAGTCAGCGAACTACGGGGAGGGTTTGGATGATGACGGTCAGGGGACAGTGCAGCCGTTGTTCTTGTTTTCCAAATATGCCTCTCTTCACTGGTCGTCATCATCTGAACCCTCGCCATAGTTTGCTCGTTTGTCCGACTTCCAGCTGCCTGGATCAATTGATTATCAACGGATCCTTCCCAGGCTAATATCTCATGGCAAAGAAAAAAAAAACAAAAACCCAGAGTTAGCAAGATTTAGGCAGGCTGTGAGGGGCTAAGTGAAATCGGGACCAGAATTCTGAACAAGAGATCTGACCAGGACATGAACAGGAGTGGAGACCGACAGAGCCTTGAAAAGGACTCGTATTGAACAAGTGGACATTTATGCCGGTGGCCTGTTTTCCTGGAGAGTATAATAAATAGCCACTTTGCCCGATTTGAACTTTTCAAGCGATACGTCCATATGCTGTGGATGAACTTGTCTCACACCGACAGGACAAGACTGAGCTAACTGCAGTAGTTTTTAGACGACAGTCTAAGGGAAACAATAAACATTTTCAACATTATATCTACACGTTGAAGGGGAAAGGCTCTATTGGCAGCCATAATACTGAGCCGTCCCAGTCTCAGTGAATTACCGTCTTTACATGGCATTCACTAAAACAGCTGTATGTAGCGTTGCTATTGGCATTTGTTATACGGTGTAGCCCATTGAAGGTAGCGAAAGGTAGCAATGAACAAGAAAGTTAAGGTTATAGTTTTCACTTTTACAAATTGTCCGCCAGCAAATTTTGGCAGCATTTCAGAGACACAGAGGACTGCCCAGTATTATGGCTGCTAATGGAGTGTTATCCTTCCATATATGTGTGTATATATATATATATATATATATTTGCTCGTCATCTTACACACACACACACACACACACACAGAAGGAGAGAGAATGTTGAAAATCGTGTTTCCCTTCAAGTCCATGATTTACAGATGATGACATTCTTTTAAAGACAATGAATGATGTGTACGTTATGAGTTTTCACCCAAAAATGAATGGTGCGCATTTTGGATAATAGTCTCTGCACTTCTTTTTGGAATACATAGAATCAGGAACACGGAGAGAAGCAAATTGGCAATCATACGTACCTTCTCTATGAGCAGTTTCTTGCTCATGGTGATACACTTGTTAAGTCTCTCCTTGTATTTCTCCAGGAGTTTCTGCTGCTCATCAATCTGTCTCCTCAGGTCACAGTTAGCCTGTCCCAGGGAGAGACATCAAAATTGACACTGATGACAGACAGATCTAATTGTGCAGGTAAATAAATATTAAGGATATGCCCAGGAATCAAAAATGACAGCTAGGATAGAGCCACATGTAAAGGAGTACAGATATTCCTCGGCATTCATGTCAAAACAGGAGCCATGCTCACCCTGAGTAGGTCATCGATCCGCCCTTCCTTCTTCTCCAGGTCTAGACTCTTGTTGCTCTCGAGTGCAGCTAGTTTCAGAGCCGTCAACTCAGTCTGAGAGAGAGAGAGAGAGAGCGAAAGACAGACTAATGAAGGTACAGAATCTATGGCTTGTAGAGATCACTGGATTGCTTTATGAATCTATGTATTGAAGAGAGTAATAGCACTCAAACAATTAATCAATTACTCGACTGACAGAAAATTAATGAATTCTGATTTTGGCAAGCGATTCATCATTTCAGTCATTTATCAAGGCTCCAGCATCCCCGCGACCCAGAGAGCAGGATGAGCGGTTTGGATAATGGATGGATGGAAATACCAAACAATGGCTGGTTACAGCTTCACAAATGCTAAGATTTGCTCATCATCTTCCAATTCATTATGGAATTAATCATTTTAAGAGGTTTTTTCTGGTTCCTCTGAGAACTTGTGATGGGCATTTGTCATTATTTTTGACATTATATGGACTAAATCATTAATTGATAAATTGAAATAATCAAAAGATAATGTATAAACTTGAAGGCAATCATGCACACGTTCTTGTGTGTGTGTGTGCACGTGTGTCTCTAGATTCTACCTGGACACACTTGCTGGAGGAGGCTTTGGAATTCATCAGGTGTTCCCCGAAACACAGACTTGTGGGAGAGGAGCTGTTCTGGCGGATCTATAGTAACATGACATTTCTATCAAGTCATATCTTTGACATTAATATAACTCACAATACAAAATCCCCATCCCAGCTCACTGCAAATAACTGAGCAATGCCCAGTTTAAAATGTTTTTTAATAATTATTTACAATTGAGCCCGGAGCAGAATGAGAGTTCTGTGGTGAGCGGAGGGCCAGCGGGAGTCCCCTCACTGGACTGGAGCCGTTTCCTCCATGGAACTAAATGGGGGAACCAGAAGACAGTCTTAACATGTTAAAATGGCTGAAAGGTAACTAACTATTAGAAGAGTCAGAATACTTTATTCATCCCCGAGGGGAAATTGGGTGATAACATATTAACATGATAACATATTAAGGATGACAACATAAGAGGAACCACCTGGTTTAGGATGATACCCACATCAAAGTAGTCACTGATCTTGGGTCCGCGTGTAGAGGTCTTTCCTGCAATAGAGAGGTAATGTCAAAGAAAGAGATGATCGAAAAAACGGTGGCGGCCTCTTCCACTACACTTAAGCTGTGCATGTGCCAGTCATACCTTGGCTGCTCTCTGATTGGGTGTCGGCTTTCCTCTTTCTTCCTCTGGATGATTCCGAGTGCTTCTTCTCTGGGGTCTGTCCAAAAAAAAAGAAAAGAAAAAAAGAAATAAAAAGGTAAAACTGACTGCCTAAATCCCTAGTCCTCTGCATAAGAAAAGCATATTCCAGTGGCAGTGTTCCTCAGAGCAGAACAGCAGGAAGGAACAGTACATACTGAGTAGGCAGGGGAGCTCCCTCTCTTCATATCAGAGTTCTAGTGGAAGAGAGAAGGAGACACACAAAGATAGTGGAAATGGAAAGGACAGAGGGACCAATAGTGGGGCAAAAGCAAAATGAGCCAGTATAATTTCGATGCTCGATGTAAAAATCACTCTGGATGGACTTGTCTGCCAAATGTTTTGTAAATATAAATATCAATGCGGTTTTCTGTCAGCATGACCCTGCAGCAGAAAGGCTTCACCTTAGTGCATCTGTATATTACCCAACATACCCTATATATATCACATGTATCCAAACCCACAGTGGCTTATTCTCTTCTAAACAGTAAATAATCAGAATACTTTATTCATCACCGAGGGGAAATTGGGTCCCAATACAGACACTCACGATTAAGATTACAAAAGACAGTAGAGTGCTGTAATCCATGCAGGAAATTACAAATGACTCCACGTTAAATGCAAATATACAGACAGGTGGGGCACCATTAAAAACCTGCAAGAAATGTATGTTTTATGACTTTTGCATGTGCACGTGTGTGTGTTTTACCTCTGACTCCTTGTCACTGGAGGATCCTAAGCTGCCATAGCTGTGGTTTGAACAGTCATTGGCAAGACCCTTAACACAGACCCAATACAAACAAATGCAAGAAAACATGGGTAATCAAACCCAGGGGGACTCATGCACTAGTACAGTCACTGCAAAACATAAACAACAGCAACACAAAGCCTGCAGACAGGCCTCAGGGCTACATTGGCTCAAGGGAATCTGGGCCCCCATGGTAGGTGTGTATCTGTGTATTCAAGCATAATGTGAATGATATCTCTCATACACAAGTATGTGTGTGTGTGTGTGTGTGCGCATGTGTGTTACCTTAGCACCTCCACTGGTGCTCCCAGTGCTACCCCCTGTGTTTCCGCTGACAGCTCCCATGAACCTGGCCTCTAGCAGCTCCTGTCTCCTGGGGTCCAGGCTATGCAGTTCCTCCATAGGGCCTGTTGTCATAAGTTTACATATAGGGCATTTAGCAGGCACTCGTGTACAGGGTTGCACAATAACACAAGTTTAACAGTGGAAGAGGCTGTGGCCCATAGATTCTCATCATTACAAGCAACCAAGGGTCAGAACAGACTGCTCTGTCATCCCCGTGACAACAGTTGGATGAATAAAAACAAGTGTTAAGGGAGAGCAGGGGAAAAGGAGAGCTAAATGGTAATGAAGAAATTATTCTGTCAATAGAGGATGATGTGGTAAACTTCTTGAAAATATCAATTTCAGGTGTACAATTCCCTATAGAAGGGGAAGATGAGGACTGGCGAGAACAATAACCAGGTTGTTGCGATACATCATTGCATCAATCTACCAGTCAAAGAGAAGTCAGCCACCCCATCCAATATTCATCGGTTAAACTGGCAAACTACACAGTACAGAACTGGTCTAGATGGGAGATTTAGAGGCACAGGTAGATGAGGGGAGAGTAAAACTGGAATTGAGATTAGGATGTGGGAGGTTTTATCCCCGGGTCATTCTCAATGGTAACCATTATTTTTCTCCTCTTTTGAGAGGAATTGAGTAGGACAACCATCTGATAGACACATGTCCAATTAAAAGGGCTGACGTTACGCGTTAATAGTCCTTACCGTAAAAACAGGAGATAATCTCCTTTTCTAAGAGCCAAGAGTGTTGCAGAAAGGAATTTTTTACCAAGAGTTGTGGCTGAATCATTAAAATAATTAATCTCGCTAGGGCAGGCAGACCTGCAGATGTGACTGTCAACTGAGTGATAAACTGTGACATAATGAATCAGAACGAGTGTGACTAGTGACTCACACATGTACAGTAGGCAGTACAAGTACACTGGCTGATCAAGTGACTGACAAAGACTAGCTCTATTCCAACCAATCTCTATTAGAGATCTGCTTCTCTACTCGCTTGTGGAAAAAAAAAGGTGAATGTTTAGGTTTCCTTACAAGACATTTCTCTGGCTGTCATCTTTACATAGCCTGTGACACAGAGCGAGCCCTAAAAAGGCCTAATGGACAATGTGAAGGGAAAAAAAAACTTGTTCTGTGAACCAATGAGGACACACACACTAGACAGCCCAGATGAGGTTAGCCAAGGACTGTTACAAGACAGAACAGTCTATGTAGGCCTCTTTCCCAGTCATTTGAAGAATATTTCCCCCAATTATTATTTGATGTCAGTCTTATTTTAACAATAGCAAAATCAGATTCAGGATCGATACGATAACTTAACACTTTTGCCAGTGATCGTGCACGTTGAGTTCCTTTCGATGGGGAATTATTAACCATAAATTTAAGTCTTCGTCGTTCCAAGTCCGTCTGCCACGTTTAAATATCTATAATGTGTGGGTTCTGGCAGCTTATCGTGCGTGCAACTCGCATACCGATTCAAAGATCTGACTATAAATATCCAAGTTGCTTAAAACGTAATCTCGCCAATCGTAATGGAAATCGTTAGAAAAAATGCAAACGCATCTACTTTGCCCCAACTACTATCCAGGGCCTACATTCAAGTTCCAAGAAGCTGGCTATGCACTGCAACGCATGCATGCACAGACACTGTTTCGGTAACGAATCGGATGCTACTGATAGAAGGATTAATCTAACAAAGGATTCAAATAAAACCCGAGATCGGCTGCTACAAGCAACAAAAAAACAAACAAACAAAAAGACCCCCCCCCAAAAAAACAACAGAACCGAACAATCCAAACAAATAAACAAGCTAGCTGGCTTTGTGCAAACACGATAGCTCGCTACTGCTCGACTGGCCATCAACTGGACTGACAGCTGACGTTTGGCTTCCAATTCATGGCATCAGTGAAGTTGACATCCATTTTTTTTTTTTAGTGGAACTAGCGTTAGCTCGACATGGATGGCCCATAACACTGCGCTTCTCCCGCAAAGGTGGGACCCCCCCCCCTGCACGGAATACGCGTTGATTCCGTGCGCTTGCGGGCTCGGTACCTTCCTTGGTCTTTGCGGTCGCCGCTGTGTGTTGCTGATAAATCGTTGGGGACGAGGCGAGCTGCGACCAAGATGGCGTCGCCTCCAAACTTCCACCACCACTTCCACTGTTACTTTGGACACTCATGAAGCCAGTTTGCTGCCGAAGGAGGCGAGCGCACACACACACCGCCGTGCGTAGAGATCCCAAATCCCCGACGTCCGTCCGTCATTCGGCCTCCTGCGACAGACGAGAGACGCGGCGCGATTAATCCGTCGCGTCCCGACGCGCGTCCCGCCCGGCCGTCAGAACGTAATGGATACAATGTAACCTTTCGCATGATGACCGCGCGTCTGTCATCATCCAGTTCGCGAGCGAAGCTTTGATTCCGCAGAAGGCTATCGCGAGGTTATGGAGGGGGAGGGGGAGGGGAGACACAGACACTGATCCAGGATCATTTTAACCTCCCGGTAACTGGGATCACTCTCATCGGAGAGGGGGAATTTAACATTGACCTGAGAGCAGCGTCTTGTTGTTGTGGTGGGTGGGGGCAAAACAAGCAGAAAAAATGGCTGAAAGTTACTGTGTTTTCAGCCCGCGGAGTGTGAGAGGGGGGGAAGACAGCACAGCGAGTAAATGGCCACGGCATGTCTTTTAACACAGTCGTTCGTTTTAGTAAATATAATTGAATCGTACATACACACACACACACACACAAACACACACACACACACACACACACACACACACACACACACACACACACACACACACACGTATACATATATGATCTATCTATCTCTCTATCCCTCTATCTATCGCTCTATCATCCATCTATAATAGATGAGTAGAGACGAAGGAATCAACGTAAAATAATGGCCAAAATCGATCTATCAAAAATGTAGTTTTTATTAGTCAGGCTCGATAACGTGAATATATGCAAGCGTACTTGATGCATGTGATCGCGCGTGCGCGTACACCTAATGTGCGGTCGGCTGCCAGTGCCTTAGGTGGGGCTACGGTCCTCATATGCTATTGTTCAGTGTTGCAATACAAGCTGCTGGGAGGGGGCAGGTGGAAGATAGTGATGTGGTTTGGGCTGTAAGGTCTTTTGTTCCAAATTTGGTGCAGTGCATCAAAAGCCTTTGCATTCTTGTAGAGCACCCAGGCGCGCGCGCGCACACACACGCGCACAGTTTCTCTTTCTCTCTCTCTCTCTCTCTCTCTCTCTCTCTCTCTCTCTCTCTCTCTCTCTCTCTCTCTCTCTCTCTCTCTCTCTCTCTTTCTCTCTCTCTCTCTCTCTCTCTCTCTCTCTCTCTCTGACATTCAGCTCACTATTTGGCCTTGGCCTACATCTCAGTCTACTCTCATTTTACACTGATAAGTCAGTTTCATTCGGTGCAAATATAAATGGCTTGCAATCAAACAAGTCTTGATTTTTTTTATGAACTTGCTGTAGATGAATGTGGATTTTATCCACAAAAGCCCAAACAAAAGTAAAGTATTACAAGTCGTTGTGTGTGTGTGTGTGTGTGTGTGTGTGTGTGTGTGTGTGTGTGTGTGTTTGTGTGTGTGTGTGTGTGTGTGTAAAAACAATGCTTTTTCCTGTTAAGCTATGTCCAAAATCCTTGATATGAGTCATGTGTAAGTGTTACTGTAACACTACATGCATGGATCTTGGTCTGCTAACCGCTTGTTTCATTTGCAGAGATTGCATCAGGAAGCAGACTGAGGCAAAAACAATTGCACCTCATATGCACCTGCCCATGGTAACCTGATTTTTTGGTCACATGGTTTCCATGGTAACAGAGCAATAGTCTTGACAGTCGGGGAAGAAGATTGTTTAAGGAAGCAACACCACAGCAGTGTAGAAGACTGTACACAGATAGTAGTTCATCATGTCATTTCAGGGCTGAAACTGGGATTTTCATGATGAGGAAAGGAAGAACTGGGGTCCGCTGTGCCAGCTACAGTCAGGGGCCCTCCAGGAACATCAAAATGTTGGATCTCATTTCAAAAACCTGCTAAAGAACTGTCACCTAAAAGGGAGCCAGTTTAATTTTCTTTCAAATGATTATTCACGGATGAATAACCTGGGCATTCTCAAGCGAATAAAAATGGTAGTTATCATTCAATCCGTCACATGAGGCATCATCTTTTTATGGCTGTCCGTGAATAATTTCGATGCATGTATGAATACAAAACAGGAACTATCAAGACATGTAGAGCTGTACATATGTCATAGTAAGTCGACTAAAGCTTGCCATGTAACCACAGATGAGCAATTCTAATGAATATACTTGAAGCTTGCATCTTCTCACTTTTGATTGTATTTTGAAGGTAGCGAAAAATACTGATGCAATTTGTAAGAGGATAGTCCAAAGGGAACAGTTTTGAGGTGTAAAGATAACAAAGTTTAAAACAAAAAAATTGAGGATACAAAGTGCACATAAGCATATGTATCGTCACCTTCTTAAAATAATGGCCTAAGTCACGTAAACTACTAATAAGACACGTTAGCCCCTAGCTAACGGGACTGACCCTTTAGCCGAGCGGTTAGTGATGTCGCCTTATGGTGCAGTACACGCCGTATCGAATCCCGCACCAGGCAAGAAAATAACCGGCTACATTGGTGGCAGCGGTGGGATCCGGAAGTGTGCAGATCCTCAGAAGTCTCTTCGGAGCGCGGGAATAACAAAGAGCGAGGGCGCACTTCCGGGGAGGGTGACGACTGTAAACTACTAATAAGACACCTTAGTCCCTAGCTAATGGGTCTGACCCTTTAGCCGAGCGGTTAGTAACGCCGCCTTGTGGTGCAGCACACCCCGTATCAAATCCCGCACCGGGCAAAAAAATAACCGGTTACAGTCATGTTTTCAAGTTTTTAAAAAAACCCAGAATAAGCTGAAACTGAAACAAAATTTGTCACCTTATTCTGTTTTTTGAAAAACTTGAAAATACGACTTAGGCCATTATTTTAAGAAGGTGACGATATGAAATAACCCCGTAGAGCATGCCATGTGCTGTGTATGCAACGCTATATGGAAAATGTACTCTGCAAATGAATAAATGAATGAATGAGTATGTTTTATTCTATATTCAAATACTAGAATTGGGCTAAATGATAATTCCTGATTCTAAATTTAAATGTTGAACTGCCTATGTAAATTGTATGATCTCTGTAAGTGTTACACACACACATAGTAGTTACACTTGCACATTATCTGCCCCATCAGTTATGGAGAATAAAAGAATAATAGTTTTTTTTTCTAAAAGTTTTTATTTGAAACAACATTGATTCAATATCATGGAATTTGAAGTAGTGGTCAACAAATCATGTACAAAATACATCTCAGAGTAGTCTAGGTTACATATTACAATCCAAAGCATCACAGCAAAAGCCTTTAATTTAATGTTGGTAGTTTCTGTCATAAAGTAGTATTAAGGTCTTTCTTGCAGTAAACCGTCTTGATCCCGCTGAGTACTCAGGAGAACAGCTGCTTCCTTGGTAGCACTGTCAGCCTCTCCCTCTCATACATGCTAACGTATGATCTCAGAAGGTCATCCATTTTGTGGCCCTTAAAGAGAGATGGCTTTAGTTTTTGCCTAAAACTTGGAACGGTCAAGACAACTTATTCCCAGTGTCTCCTTTAAGCGGAGTTCATTTAACAGAGTACATGCATTTGAGTTCCCCCCCCTTTTTTTTCTCCCCAATTGTATCTGGTCAATTACCCCACTCTTCCGAGCCGTCCCAGTCGCTGTTCCACCCCCTCTGCTGATCCAGGGAGGGCTGCAGACTACCACACGCCTCCTCCGATACATGTGGAGTCGCCAGCCTCTTCGTTTCACCTGACAGTGAGGAGCTTCACCAGGGGGAGGTAGTGCGTGGGAGGATCACGCTGTTCCCCCCAAGCAGGTGCCCCAACTGACCAGAGGAGGCGCTAGTGCGGCAACCAGGATACATACCCACATCCGGCTTCCCACCCGCAGACACGGCCAATTGTGTCTGTAGGGACGCCCGACGAAGCCGGTGGTAACATGGGGATTCGAACCGACAAACCCCATATTGGTACGCAACGGAATAGACCGCTATGCCACCCGGAAGCCCACGCATTTAATTTCTCTGTGTTTAGATGCAATAATAGTTGTGGTGGTTTGTTCTAACAGGCACATTATGAAAAGTTGTTTATTTTTCCTGTATGACAACATGAAGAATCAGCCACTCACCAGCGAGGTTTCAAAGAACAACGTGTAGTCCCTCACCAGGCTGCCAATGGTCATCTGGAAATAAGTTTTACTGCTGTGCCAATTGGTGATGCGGCTGAAAGGGTGCTTGATCAGCAACTCCTAAAACGTTTACATGGGAATTGGGGTGTTAGGCTTTGAATATGTTTTCTTAGAATAGAATAGAACTTTTTTTCCCAGCCAGGCAAAAACAGTTTGAAACCACACTACATATGAAATGAAAGGGGTGATTTGCTGTGTATACCTTTGTCTTTGGGTCTATAAGGGTGACACCTTGCTTGCTGATGGCAATCCTAATTGTATTTGGATACCTGGGTTCAGATGTTTGCTGTGAGGTAAAACACAAACATAATAGATAATCCAATTGCTTATTTCGTTCCCAAAACAAGCTCGTGTGAAAATGTTTTTCCTCGACACTGCTCTCACTCCATTGTGTAGGCTTACCTTGGCCTCAAAGAAAACACAGCCGAAAGTGGGCCAGCTGGAGATCTTTTGGAGGAAGGCGACTTTTGCCTCCTCCACAGTGACTCCAGTCTGCTTGTTGTAGGAGGAGATGATGTGCTGCAAACAGGAAAGAGGGCACATCAAACATTATACCAATAGACATAATCTAAGAGTTCACGATCCCTACAGTCATACAAAAGACTGGTTTTTCTTTTTCCCCTTCCCCTAACATACCCAGCATAGGACACATCTCTGCCTCTCTGTGTCCCCCATCACCCCCCCTTTTCTAATGCTTCATACTCCTTCTTGTACCTTCTTCCACTCATCAGGAGACATGACATTCATCTGGTCAGCTGGAACAAGGTCTTTCAGCATCTTGGGGATCATGACAAACTGGGATCTGTCTGAACTGGTCTGGATTCTGAAGAGGAGCCCAGCCAGGCTTATCATCTCCTCCCTGCCACAACTGTGGTACCCCCGCAGGTATTTTGGCAACTCCTGTCAAAAAAAAAAAGAGAAGGTGAGGGTTAAACTATACCGTGGCTTGCTGATTTCTTTATCTGTGTTTTGATTGAAGTCATTTCTCACCATTGTGTGTTAAATCAACATAACCGCGCAGTGAAAATGAACAGAAGGGAAAGGAACAAATGTCGAGTTGAGGCTGTGAAGTCGATACCTGTGGAAAATGAAAGGTGAGATCAGCGGTCAGGTCTCTCCCGGGGATCACATTGAACCACAGCTTTCTCATGAAGATTACCAGGTAGGGCATGGTGGAAGGGGTGCCTGAGAAACAAACACATTCATACAAATTAAGTACCAATACTGATAAAGGTTTTTAAAAAATGGAGTCGTCATTAGAGTGCATTCACCTTCTTTGATTTTCTTTGATTTCTTTGGGAGGTCCGCGGTCTGTCTCAAACTGTCAAAAAAGTATTCCTGGTCCTCTAAACTCGTGACCTGAGACAGAAACAAAAGAACAAAATGATTGTGGGCTATGATGAAACAAACTACTACTACTGATGTCTTTCTCAAGGCCTTTGGACAGACCAGTGTGTAAGTAAGTAAAGCTTCATTTGCATAACACCTTTCTGAGCCAGATTTACACGGTACTTCACAATTGGCTGGTAAAAATTAAACACATAAAGACACATAACATGAAAGAGAAAGGATGAAGACAGAATAACACACTAGAAAACATCCAAGCATCAAGAGCAATAAACAGCAGCGAGACAAAATGAGTCACAGACAATATTCAAAAGAGTCCATCGAATCAATGAAAACAAAATAAAATAAAATCAGGAACAATGAGAAGCAGGGGATAAAAACAATACTTTATATGTTTTTTTTGTGGATCCCCCCCCCTTTTTTTTCTCCCCAATTGTATCCGGCCGATTACCCCACTCTTCCGAGCCGTCCCGGTCGCTGCTCCACCCCCTCTGCCTATCCAGGGAGGGCTGCAGACTACCGCATGCTTCCTCCAATACATGTAGAGTGGCCAGGCACTTCTTTTCACCTGACAGTGAGGAGTTTCACCAGGGGGGCATACTGTGTGGTAGGATCGCCCTATTCCCCCCACTTCCCCCTCCCCGCTGAGCAGGCACCCCGACCGACCAGAGAAGGCGCTACTGCAGCGACCAGGACGTATACATCTGGCTTCCCACCCGCAGACACAGCCAATTGTGTCTGTATGGACGCCCGACCAAGCCGGAGGTAACATGGGGATTCGAACCGGCAATCTCTGTGTTGGTAGGCAAAGGAATGCCGGATGCCTGAGAAGTTTTTTTTAAAAAGTGGTTATCAAGTCAGATAATCTTACATGTTAAGATAAAGACCGTTCCATAGTTTAGGGGTAAAGAGAACAGATGCCCACTACCCCCCTTTAGTTTTAGCCCAGACTTCTGCTCTGGCAGCCAGTGAAGAGAGGCAAGTACTGGAGTAATGTTTCCTGCATTTGGTGGTCTGAGTAAGGAGATGAGCTGATGCATTTTGGACCCACTGGAGAAGAGCCACAGCTCATTGACTGAGACATGGAAATGGTGTGTTTTACAATAGCTCCAAGCATGATGGCACAAAAGAATAGAAGATAATCTGTGTGTCTCACATCTACAGACCAGTCAGCATTCATAAAAATGATTTATTCTGTCAGTGTCACTGGTGATCGCAGCATCACAAATCACAGCTTTTACCTGTTATAGACAATGCAACAATGCAATGATGATCGCCTTTGTGGACTCGTTCATTTGGCTGGTAGAAAATGCTCATCCAGAAAGTATGTTGGATTACAGCAGCACTACTAATTTGAAAGCAGATGGGTGCCTTAATGCTGAATGAATGGTTGTGGCCATTGCCACAGGCACCTTTTCCGTGGGATCACAGAGAATAACTAGCTCGGAGTACTTCAACAAAAGCATCAAGCAGTAAACTGAATCGAAAGATGATCATTTCGAGGAAAGCATTTTTGCAGAGGTACCAACCCCACCTTGTTTGGTGTTTTCATGAAGAGGGCATATCCATCGGCTGAGCTCAGCTTGAGCTTAGAGGCGATGCTCTGACACAGGTCTCGGATTCTGGTGGTGGAGGTCACCTCAAAGACCTGCAGCCAAAGGGGAAGTCAACACACCACCAAAATGAGGTGAATTTCGATAAAAGTTACATGCTACAAATATGAACTGATGAGGGAAAGTTTATTAAGGAGTTAACATGTAAATATGGATCCACAAATTGTAGAATTTGCAGCCTTGATTTAGAGTAATAATTTTAGTGTGTGTACTGTACTTCATGATGTATGAGGGATGGGATTGACCCAATATACATTGTAAAAAGATTTTTAAAATGTATGTAAACTGGTGAAAAGATTAATTTATTGAATAAGTTGGTAGCTATACATACAGATCTATTTAAACAGCAGTGGTATGATGTATACGCAACAAGGTTTAATCACGTATGAAAGAATCTTCGGTTAAGGCCATAAACCACAGTCATTTATGATCTAAATTACCATCCATCATATTTAGAGTGAATCAGACTTATGCCCACTGATACTGTTCAAACATTTGTAATCTCTGGTCTTGTATTTGTCTTTATTCACTGTTTATGAAGATATTATACAGCTGCATGAACAGCGCCATAGTTCTCCTCCTGTCTCTCTGCATCTTTTACATTCAGTAGATCAGTACTGAAAAGCTCGAGTATAACCATGACAATCTAAAACAGTGATTGTACTTTCAGAGGGTAGGTGTGTTTCACTGAGATATAATTCGGCCTTGAGGTGGCGTAAAGAATTTGTGGTTATCACGTCGGGGCCGTGAAGGGTAAGGAAGCAATACCATTCGAGGTGGCGTAAACATCATCAGAACCACAACCAACAGTGAGCAAAGCCGTTTTAACGTTGCTGGGCCAGTTTGCGGCCCTGTCTGACACGGTTATGTGTAAACAATATTTTGCCTTACGTCATTCGTGTCGTTCGGGAAGTGGACTTTATGGAAGATCTGGGCGCTGTTCTTTTGGATTGCTTCCACTTCCACCTGGTGGGGAGGCAGCTTCCTGGCTTCCACCCTGATCACACCAAACGGGAAACCTTATTTACACGCTATATACCACATTTCCATGAGTAGTCTCCTTTAAAAAAATATAATGTCCCACTAATCACTTATGAGACTGGTGCAAATTTTAATTTAGCAGTATCATAACTCCTGCCTATTGTTTTTAACCTTTACAACAGTGCAATGTTTAAGACCATGACTTTGTTAACGTATTACTAAAATTTAGTCATTTTCATTTACATCTGTTATTTGCAAATCCGATGATGAAATACAGTATCATGGTGATTAGAACAAGATTAACAAACCAAACCATGATATTTAAATATTGTGCGTTTCGACTCTAATTCTCTGTGCTCTCCCTTAAAATCCTATGGAGCTAAAAACAGAAACAGAGATTAAACGTGAAAGCTGGTCCTATCTTGAATTAATTTCTCCTGAGAGGCTAAATCTGTCCCACGTTTTAAGACTGATTACTCATCCCTGCACAAAACTCTAGCAAAGATAAAATTATCTAGAAAATGCGAGGAAACAGATCATTACTTCCAACTGACACATTTTATTATGAATAGCAATATCCACATCATCATCTATTCTTTTAAGTTAAAGGACGTTATAAGTATACCTGATTGGATAATAGTGACATTTGCATCTTTAATATCTCCAGTGAATTCCTTCAAACGTGTTTGTGGTGAATCTGACAAGCAGTTGCATATTCTTCCACAGGATCTATTTTCTGAATACTTTTCACAATTCTAACAGACTGTCAGCATGCAAATGTGTGACGATATTATTGTAAATCCAGCCTACCTGAGCATCCCCTGTAACCTCTGCAGACAGTCGACAGCCATTGGGTCTCTGGATCTGGACTCCAGAAAGCGCTGAGCATGTCTCAGTAGAGTCTGACTGGGGGCGAACAGGCCCGTGCACAGCCACAGCAGCTGCCAGCCGTGCTGCATACTAAGCCTGGGACGGGTGGGGGGAGTGGGGGGGGGGTTGAAATAGGATTATAATTACGAGTACAAACGGAAGGAAAGCAGTGGATGAAAGAGATAATGATAATAGATGAGCTGTCTTGGCTCCTTGTTTGTAATATATAAACACATTTTTTTTCCCTAAGCTACATGTACACACTCACACACATGCACGCATGCATGCACGCACACGCACACACACACACACACACACACACACACACACACACACACACACACACACACACACACATATATATATTATATTATATCAAATTATATTATATTACATGTGTGTCAACTCTTCCAGGATGACAATACCCCCATCCACAGGGCACGAGGGGTCGCTCAATAGTTTGATGAGGATGAAAATGATGTAAATCTTAAGCTATGGCCTTCACAGTCATCAGAGCTCAACTCAATTGAACACTTATAGGAGATTCTGGACCGACGCGTTAGCGCTCGCCACCATCACCATCAAAACACCAAATGAAGGAATATCATTTGGTGATATTACTCATCACTTCATTAACGAAGGAAGTGGGGCAGGCTGAGCTGGCTGGTGGCACTGGGGGTGGTCCGGCGGTGGCCTTGCCTGGCATTGACTGTGGTGTTTTTGGTGTCGTTGTGTGGAGTTGTGTCGAGGGTGTCTGGCTGGGAGAGCTGGCGTTGGATTGACTGGGGGAGCCTGGTCTGCTGTGTCTGGTGGACCCAAGGACCATGGCCCCTGCCTGGACCTGCGCCCAAGGAGGAAGCACCGAGGGCAGTCTGACAGGACACGGAAGTGGGGCAGGCTAAGCTAACTACTAGCCCATGCAGACCGGCAATTCCAACAGTCATCCTGGCTGGCGTTTGTTCCATTGGATGTGATTTTTTTTACTTTTTTTTTTTTAGATTGGATATACGTATGTGTTAGTTTTGATATATGTGTTAGTTGGTAAGTTAGTTAGTATGTGTGTTCTTGAAGTTCTTATAGTTTTTGAATATGTGTTTTTGTCTTTGTGTTGCACTGCTTTGGGCTGGGGGAAACGATATGTCATTTAATTTCATGTACTTCCGTACATGAAATGAAATGACAATAAAGGGTTCCTGATTCCTGATCTTGGAAAAATGGTGTTCATCCCTCCAGTAGAGTTCAGACACTTGTAGAATCTATGACAAGGAGCACTGATGCTGTTCTGGAGGCTTGTGGTGGACCAACACCTTACTAAGACACTTTATGTTGTTTTTTTCCTTTCATTTGTCAACCGTCTGTATACCCCCCCCCCCCTCACACACACACACACACACACACACTTGCAGACAGCACCTGTTTTTGTTGGTAGTCAGCTGTCTCATTATTTGGCAGTAGATCTCATTCTGTAAAGCCTCATACTGGAGTGCAGGCCCAAAGATTTGGTCGGTGAGCACTATGAAGTGGCAATTATGTTTGATGGGATAGTCTCCCATATACTTCAGGATAGGTAACAGCCAAGGTCAAGGACTCAAACAGCATTTCTAGTAGACTAGAGTCTGCATAAAACAGAGAGACGTCCTGCATGCCAGCCGATATCAAAACAAATGCTCTTTGCTTGGAAATAGATATTACATCTACTGACAGGTCTGTTGTTTTAATTAATATTATGAGTTTGGTGTTAGGGACTTAAATGTGATCAGGACAGTTACAACCCACACCTCCAGTCCCCTTGTATTTAATGCACCAATATATAGGACAACTGTCACCAGTGCTAAAAGCGATAAAAAAAAAAAGTAAATTATACAAATTGTGTGACTCAATTCCTTTTTTTTCTTTCGATAATGAAGTATATAAAATTCATTAGTACTACAACCTGCATTTAAAATGAAAAACTGGTGCCAAATTAGGCACGAGTGAAGACCTAAACCCAGAATCCAACGTAAAACAACACTAAAAGCTGTTTCAAGGATATCTATGAAGGCACTGACGGCGAGGTGGCTGAGGTCAGAGTTGTCCACCACGCTCCTGAGCAGTGGCTGTTTCAGAGGTTCTCTGGAAAAAGCCCACAGCCGCTCTCTCTCAGCCAATTTGGACTGGCCATGCCGACTCCCCTCCTTACCTGGCTGCCTGTAAAAGTGTAAAAGAAAAAAACAACAACAATGGTGTGAGAATATCATTTCGAAGCATCAAATGTCCCTGCCGGTATTATCTTCCGTTCAATTTATTTGCATTTCCACGCTTGCTTAGAGATATACTAGATTTTTAAGGGTTGCAAAATGTGCACTCTCAACTAAATCTGCTTGTCAAACTTTTTTCATGACCAATATTCAGTATTCAGACACCGCAAATTGAGGACTGGTGTATAGGGAAATGCTTATAAAATCATTTTTGGTTTTTTTTACCTAAAGTTTTCAAACGAGAACTCTTTGAGGGAGATGGGGGCCACTGCTTCCTCTCTCTGCGTTGAGCCCAGTGGGGTGAGGCTCTTCCTTCGTGCACCGTTGTGTGGGTGGAGCAGATGCTGATGGTACAGAAGCAATTCAGCATTTACACCACAGGGGGGACTCACTTGATCTCTCGTGCTCATACACATCCAAAGTAGGATGGCATACAAAATCTATGAGGTAATTTGCCCCTTTCAAATGAAAAGGATTGATTGGATTTGACCTTAGAATTCCCACAGGTTGATGTGATGTTTTAGGTCTGGACATGTGAAATCTTGTGCTCGTTGAATTTAACAAAAAATATCAATTGTTTCATGTTCTGTACATGTTTTTTTCACTAAACTAGAACAAGAATTGGGAACTATACCAGTATGTCATCATTTGGCTTGTCGAGAGTCGGCAGAAACTGGACCATGTCCATGTAAATGGCCCCGCTGTTTCCAGTCCGGTCATTAGTTGCTGTACTCCAAATGCAGTCCGGAGAGTTGTCTCTGTCCTTTTCCATCTTTAGCAGATCATTTCGCCTAAAGACCAGGAACGAGGGGTCGTCTGAAGAGAAGGGGAGAAAGATACCATTAAAGGAAGACTCACAGAGAGAGAGAGAGAAAAAAAAACTATATTCCAGTTTTTCTGTGTTTGCTTGTGCGCCTGCATGTCTGTATTCTCTGAACCAACCTGGTTTGATGACATCCTGCAGGGCCACTGCATACACTGAGCGCTCCCTAAGTCCTTCCAGATTTGTCTGTATCATCGTAGCCATGTCCCTAGCATCCACACACTTGAGGACAAACTCCCCCTTAACTGTGGACAGGCTCACGATCTGACCGCTGGGTTTTGAGTTGCGAGACAGCGGATACATGGAAAAGAGAATTAGAAGATTGTAGCAATATCTGGTTACTGCCATAGTTGATTAGGTTTCATTATCAGTGGGTTAGAAAAAAACAGATTTTGCACCGTGATGAGAGTAGCAAATGAATCTAAAATTGGCGAGATGGTTTAAACTGGTATTACCAGGTTGTAAAGAGGGGTAAACCAAAACTACTTTAGTAAAATTTTACATGAATAAAGAAGATCTCACAGATTCAGTTTAATCTTTGAGAAGTTCTCCATACTTTGTCATGAGGGCCCCGGTCACTTCAATGTAGGGCAGCTCCATCAGCTTCTTGTCGCTCCCGTCCATCAAAAGGACACCACTGCCGTTGATGGCCACAATGAATCTGCTCTTGGGCAAGGGAGGTCCTGTGGACAATTATTACCATCAGTGAGTCAATGGGTGTTTTAATTAATAATAATAATGAGATTATTCATGTTGTAACACATCATGGAATGAGCAGACGATGATTTAAATCAACATGTAACTTGGAGTTTGTAGAAACTGATAACTCTAACAACCCCTGAAAAGAAAAATGGTGATCTAATGAAATGGGAACACTGAGCGCTGGGCTTGTTAAAACATTGTGTCGTGTTTAATGAATTATCCTCCAGAATGTTCCCAGTGTTTCACCAAATGTTCTGACTGAGAGTGTCCGAACCTTGCTGCTAGCATTTTGTGGACTTTTTTTTTTAATAGAAATATAGACCTCGAGTTCATGGTCCAGCATCACTAACCTGATGTCATTGTGACTTCATAAAACTTGGAGAAGTAAATTGGCCATTTTTGAAGAGCAAAGTTGACCATTTCTGCCTTTACACTCTCTGTCGTCATCTTGTTGCTGGTCTGAGTGTTCTGTAAAATAAGGAATCGACTACATTTATTATGAGTTGATGATGCGACACATGTAACATTGCTTACATCATAAAGTTTGCACAGCGGACCATGCAGGTTCACCAATGAAAAAAAAAAAAAAAAAACACTTTACAAAATAATATATTACATCCTCAAGCTTGGAGACTACGACTGTGTCACCACACCTGTAAGTGGGCTAATGAGATGAGTTGGACCCATTTTGTTTGGGATTTGGTCTCTATGAGCGAGGTGGGGATGCACTCCTTTACCACTGTCTGCAGATTTTCTGTGCTGTTCGAAAATCCAAACTGGACAAAGTAGTGCTTTGCCACCAGCTGGACATATTCATCTTCCTGAGTGAGACAAAAACATGAAAACCAGATCCAATTTAATCAGTCACACACCAGCTAATTTGCTTCAGTTTCCTATTTCAAGAGGCATATGGATGTCTGCTGATGAAACAGGCAGCAAAGAGGTTATGCTGGAGCTTGGTTGCATTTCAGATGTGGGACCACTTAAACTATTTGATAACACCAGCTGGTCAGAAGGGTTCTGCATCACATCGACTCTCAGAATGATTCACAGATGCAACGATGTTTTTTTGATTGAGATCAGTTTACATAAAATCACCAAAATGTCACATCTCCCTGTAATTGAGTGAGAATCATAGTGGAATGGATTAAGGGATTGGAAAACACACTGAAAGCAGGTTATTTGAAAAAGACAAGAAAGATGATAAGACAATATGAGCACTCTCTGGACCGAAATAGACAATCCTTGTCTCACCTTCTCACAGGTGTACTCCCCAGACTTGAGGGCCCTGATGACCTGTCTGTAAATCAAATCCGTGCTGACCGGGTCCACTGAGCAGTCATGCCAGGGTGTGAACAGCTCCTTGCGGAAGTAGAGCTTCCAGAGGGCATGCTGCTCCTCCTTGCCCTCCCTCCTCCTCACCTCCTGCTCACACTGGGAGATGGCATCCATCACGTGCTTGCTGCTGCTGCCCAGAGACCACAACTGGAGAGGAAAAGGAGCACCATTATGAGCTGATTATGAGCTGGCTTCCATACAGGCCACCATGTCGTGAGCCAAGCCTTTTGGAAGTGCACTGGACCTGATGAAACCAAACATCTGGGATGGGAGTTTACTGGCTTGACAACCCTAATGACACACTGGTCGTCACCCAACTCCTCTTTCCTCTAACATTTGGGCTATGATTCTGTATGATGCCCCAATACCGCACCAAGAGTATGTTTTACCTCTCATAGAATGTCAAAATTATATACTCAGGTGTAGATTTTATAAAATGAGGAAAACTGAAGTTACTACACAAGGTTTATTTTTGTTCCTCCAAATGGAGGTTGATAAGAGTCCATCAACGACATACAAAAGAAGTCTTGGGAGGGTTTAATAGAACATATTTTCAATATTTGAGTTTTTTTTCCCATTATCTTCCAAAAGAAGAATTACAGTCTTTGTGGTAAGACACTAAAAAAAAAAAAGCCCTCCTCTGTAATTGTGGAGGTGATGCTCACCTTATCATAGAGGCTGATGTAGAGGGAGAATCCACTGGTATCCTTGAGATTGATCCTCTGGGCTATGACTTGGCAGACTTCAGCGGAGGTGCTCGCTGAGTCCATGGGCAGAGAGAAACTTTGGTCATCCATGAGAATGACTGACACATCCATGGGCTTCTTTGACTTGGTAGCCTGTCCGTGAGGAGAACAGATTCGGGAAGAAAACATGAGCAGTGAGTCAAAATGGTCACAGCAGCAATGAAGTTGACAGGAGTGATGTTTTTATGTCAGTGAATTTTATTTAACCATTTATGTTTCATTTATTTTAACCATTATTTTGCAAAGTCGTCCCACTGAGAACACAAATATCTTCCGAGAAGAGACCTAGAGGCCTTGAAAGCAACACCAATCAGGGAATGAATGAATGAATGGATGGCACAAAATGTAAAAACATAATACGTGCTATGTCATACTGGCAATTTTATTTCATTCTTTCAGCCTGCAGCTCATTTGAACTGTGACAACATCTTCCCCATAGGCGAGCACCTGTGTTTTTACCTGTAGCTCTATCCAACAAGGGGGTTCTTCCCTTTGCCCATTGGCCACTGTACGATGCAGGCGCTCCGTACAATATGCTCCATAGCCACCTGGCCCTCTGTGGAGAAAGCTCTCCAAATGCTGCAGAGAACAGAACAGAGTAGAAAAGAATAGAGTAGATTAGAGTCAAGTACAAATATGGATTACAACTTGTAATTGCAAATTTTTCTTAAGTCTTTGTCAGTATCCAAAATGTGTCACAGAAAGGCTGACAATATTGAATCGACTTCATTCGGAGCTTGACTCAGGACCTTCCATTCAAAAGCACAACTTTGCAAGGAGATATTCCCAATAACCTTTCCCTGGTCCCTATCATATCAAGGAGGCTGGGTAAAATATTTCATTCATTTAGGCCAAAAGCTTAAACAGAGGGTCATTTTCATCACATTAGGTCATAGCTGAAAGATGAGTTTCGAGTATGAGGAAAACCTGCTGGGTATTTGTGTGCCCAGAGGAAAAAAGCCTAACAGCCACTGCAGTCATGAAACCCACTGGAGACGGACCTTCATCAGGAGATCTGTAGGAGGGAAGATCCCCAGACAGACAGAGAGGAGGATCCAGCCTCGCAGACAGCTGCTTTGGCTCCTATTCTTCACCAGCTGCTTGCAGATCTGACAGTAAATCTCATCTCTGCAGGGGAACATAAGTCATACTACTCCTCAGGCGCTCATGGGTTTGAGAAAAAAAAATCAACTAAAGTATAGTAAAAATAATGTAAAACAAATTCTAATGAGTAAGAAAATAACTACCAAGGTGACATTACAGATTTAGGGACAATGTTTTCGGTATTTTCTCTCTTTACCTTTACCTATGTGCAACTTTTAGTCATGCCTATGTCAGTGAATTTTATAGCACTGAACACATTGAATTTTCTTCTCTGTATTAGTGGTGTATTTTTCAAATGTTCTTTTTGCTAAACACGACTGAAATAAGATACTCAGGTAGTTGTTAGGTTAATGTTTACCATATTCCCTTTAAAAACAGATAGAGTGTGCACCTCTATCTTTCATCGCCGCTTGCAATCTCAACAGTTTATTACCGTATGTGTTGTCTTGACAGAGCATATCCAACAATGATATGCAGTTGTTCGAGGGATGACAAAGGTCGATCTAATGTCGGCCCCTCTCCAATTAAAATGTCCTCTTCAGCCATCAAATCCTCAGGCTGAAAGAGTTAAGAAACAGGAATGATGCAGGAGTGCAGTGTAAATCCAGGTATATATATAGTGATGGTGAGTATCATAACGGTATGATGGTTAACCTCCTCTGGAATAGTAGAGGCTCTTCTGTTTCCTCCCCCGAATTTTCTCTTGTTCTTCCTCAGTATTTTCTGTGAAAAACAAGAACCATTTATTTTAGACAAAAGAAATGGCCCATGGGTAGGTGGCATTTACCCATTAGTCTTTATGTATCACAAGGCAGAAAGCAATATCCAATATTATCATGGTGTTGCATGCAAAAAAAGAAAGAAAAGCATTTGTATTAATTTAGACGTTCTTGAAGCTGAGAAGGCGACAGGTCAGAAAGATAGAAAGCTCTGGCAGGCTTGATCCCAGACCAGTGGGGAGCATGCATATACGTATATATATATATTGTAGCGAATTCGGGGGGCAGCCGTGGGAACCGCCACAGCCGGGACGCAAAATAGTAAAATGTCCTGGTTTTCAATATCCATCCCCCATCATGTCCGGTGGGACAGACGAGCTTGTGAGTATGTGCATATGCGTGTACACATGCACGACATGTGGTACACTTTTAAAGGTCCCGGTTTGGGATTTTGAAAATCTGGTCACCCTGATATATATATATATACATATATATATACATATATATATATATATATATATATATATATATATATATATATATATATATATATATATATATATATATATACATATATATATATATATACACTACCGTTCAAAAGTTTGGGATCACCCAAACAATTTCGTGTTTTCCATGAAAAGTCACACTTATTCACCACCATATGTTGTGAAATGAATAGAAAATAGAGTCAAGACATTGACAAGGTTAGAAATAATGATTTGTATTTGAAATAAGATTTTTTTTACATCAAACTTTGCTTTCGTCAAAGAATCCTCCATTTGCAGCAATTACAGCATTGCAGACCTTTGGCATTCTAGCTGTTAATTTGTTGAGGTAATCTGGAGAAATTGCACCCCACGCTTCCAGAAGCAGCTCCCACAAGTTGGATTGGTTGGATGGGCACTTCTTTGAGCAGATTGAGTTTCTGGAGCATCACATTTGTGGGGTCAATTAAATGCTCAAAATGGCCAGAAAAAGAGAACTTTCATCTGAAACTCGACAGTCTATTCTTGTTCTTAGAAATGAAGGCTATTCCATGCGAGAAATTGCTAAGAAATTGAAGATTTCCGACACCGGTGTGTACTACTCCCTTCAGAGGACAGCACAAACAGGCTCTAACAGGTACTATTTAATGAAGATGCCAGTTGGGGACCTGTGAGGCGTCTGTTTCTCAAACTAGAGACTCTAATGTACTTATCTTCTTGCTCAGTTGTGCAACGCGGCCTCCCACTTCTTTTTCTACTCTGGTTAGAGCCTGTTTGTGCTGTCCTCTGAAGGGAGTAGTACACACCGGTGTAGGAAATCTTCAATTTCTTAGCAATTTCTCGCATGGAATAGCCTTCATTTCTAAGAACAAGAATAGACTGTCGAGTTTCAGATGAAAGTTCTCTTTTTCTGGCCATTATGAGCGTTTAATTGACCCCACAAATGTGTTGCTCCAGAAACTCAATCTGCTCAAAGAAGTGCCCATCCAACCAATCCAACTTGTGGGAGCTGCTTCTGGAAGCGTGGGGTGCAATTTCTCCAGATTACCTCAACAAATTAACAGCTAGAATGCCAAAGGTCTGCAATGCTGTAATTGCTGCAAATGGAGGATTCTTTGACGAAAGCAAAGTTTGATGTAAAAAAAATCTTATTTCAAATACAAATCATTATTTCTAACCTTGTCAATGTCTTGACTCTATTTTCTATTCATTTCACAACATATGGTGGTGAATAAGTGTGACTTTTCATGGAAAACACAAAATTGTTTGGGTGATCCCAAACTTTTGAACGGTAGTGTATATATATATATATATATATATATATATATATATATATATATATATATATATATATATACACACACACACACACACACAGATATAACCAGCATCAACTTAGCAACTGTCTGTGGGAACAGTATTATATATGATTTTATTTCAGCATGGCACACTGCAAAACCTGCAAAGCCATTGTAAATGTCTTGCTTACAGTATCATATTCTATGCTGTTGCTCAACCAATTGTGTAATACTACAGTGCCAATCCACAACCTATGTAGCACTTTCTCTATCCCTGTCAGAGTGGCATCAGTCTGCAGCTTTCACTTGGCTCAGAACCCCTTGTGCATGGATTGGAGCTATTTTTTGCCATCGAGGAGTCAGCGAAATATGACACTCTCGACACAGTAGTTTTCCTGTGTTACCTGGTCCAGTCCCACCAGGTTACTGAGCCTCCTGCCTTGCCTCTGAACCAAAGTCCGGATTCTAGGGCTGGATGTGGGGCTGGTCTGCTCCAGCTTGGTCCGTTTAGGTTCTGGTAAATCCCTCATAAAGCGCAGGATGATCCACCACACGGTAAGACATGCCTGGAAGACAGAGGGAAATCAGGGATGGAGGAGCAGCACATACATAGGAAAGAGAAACAGAAGAAATAATAATTTTGTTATGAATTACAGAGATGAAATTTACAATTGAAGAAATCACTGCAGAGAGGGAGTAGATAAAAGAAAGAAAACATTTAAAAAAGAAAAAGAATAAAGCCTCAGGAGGAAAAATGACTTCTGACAAAGTGTCATTAAGAGTTTACAGTTTTTAATTTACAGGTGTATGTGTCTGCTCTTCATCCACTCACCAGTGTGTCCCCCTCGTCCTCGTGGCGGAGGAGGGGCTGTCTGAGCCTCTGGGTGATGTGTGTGTGTGTAGCGCTGCCCTGGAAGTGAAGGGAGCTGAACTTAACGAACGAGAACTCATTGTTCTCGTCCTCCTCATCATATTCCTCCCAATGTGATGGAGGTGGGGTGTCCGCAACTGGAGTCTCTGGCTCCCACTCTGACGCTGAGGTCTCAGCGGGTGTTTCCTCCACCATCTCTGGTACATCACACTCCTCCTCCAAGACCTGGTGGAGTAACATGACGGATGGAGGGCATACAGATAGTAAATGGGCACCTCATAACATGATAACAAGGACATACAGTGTCGTAGCTGTGAAACACAACTATGACTTCAGCTCTTCTTAACCATTATGAAGTGGTGAGGTCACATATGGGGCTATACTGTTGTGTGACTGCTGTGAACTGAACATTACAGGATCATTTTCTTTAGCAACTGGACTGACTACATATTTTCAGTTGAGTAGCTAACATTACATGTGGTTTTTAAATAATATTCTGACTGGGTACTTAACATAGATGATTTTGCACCAATTCAACAGAGCTCAAGTTTGCCCGTCTGGATCATGTTTTGAGCTAACCAGCAACCCAAGAGAAGCAAGTTGACACATCAGAAACACTTGAAAACTGTCCCATTCAGGCCCTTCTGTGCCCCCCTCTTCTGACTGGTCTCTGTTATGCAGCTCTCATTATCTCACACGCCTGTTTCATATCATGCCAATCACAGCTCACCACTTCAGCCATGCCACTTCACTCTCATCGCCAGTTTGTCTCGTAACCTTGCCATGTGTGGCCTTGCTCTTAGCAATCGGCATTTTCTAGTTTCATGCCTGTTCGGCTTTCACTGTTACCTTGCCTGGTTTTTTTAACCTGCTTTTTTTTGTGTCTTTTCTCGAGATTTTGCTGATCATAAGTCTGTGCCTGAGTCCCACCTTAAACCCCTGTCAGAAAACGTTTATAAATAGACTGATTTATTTGAGCACGTTAAAGGTGAATACAGCAGCGCATCTTATTCGCATCTCTCTCGATGGCATTTCTGTGAAATCTATTCCTCTGATGACACCAGACAATACTAAGTGATAGAATATGAGGGAGAGACTAAGAGAATTGTAGTCGGGGTGCACAAAAATGTGTGAATTTCCAGTTTTCCAAGGATTATAATCCATCCATCCATCCATTATCTGAACCACTTATCCTGCTCTCAGGGTCACGGGGATGCTGAAGCCTATTCCGGGCGGCAGGCCGGGAGACACCCTGGACAGGCCGCCCGGATCACAGGACCCACACACACACACACACACACACACACTCTCACTCCCACCTAGGGACAATTTAGTATGGCCAATTCACCTGACCTACATGTCTTTGGACTGTGGGAGGAAACTGGAGCCCCGGAGGAAACCCACACAGGCACGGGGAGAACATGCAAACTCCACACAGAGGACGACCCGGGATGACATACCAGGGTTGGACTACCCCGGGGCTCGAACCCAGCACCTTCTTGCTGTGAGATGGCCGCGCTAACCACTGTGCCACCGTGCTGCCAGGATATTAATCAAAAAATGCAAACTCTTAAACTCTCTTTTGGAGAGGTCGCACAACCCCCTCACCCCCAATCTACGAAGATGGCCCAGCTAAATGGTCAGTTTGTGAGTGAGTGACAAGTTTGGTACGTGAGGTGTCTCGCATATAAAATTAATGACGTTTGATTGTGTTGCTTTTCAAAGTGTTACACTAAAGTGTTAAATATTTGTAAGATGGTTATATAATCCAGAGGGAGCCGAAGTGTTTACCTCAAAGCCCACCGATGCTCGTCCCTGTCTGACTACAGGGGCTGTGGGTTGGAACGTGCTCGTGACAACCTCCTGCTCACTCATTGGCTCAGGCTCCTTGGCAGCCTGCTGCGACTGGTCAAGAACTTCTTCCAGTTGGCGGTGGATCTCCTTTGCGAGAGAGAGAGAGAGAGAGAGAGAGAGAGAGAGAGAATGAGGTGGAAGTAAAGACAGTAGGCTGTGTAAATGTGTGAACAAACACCCACATTTTGCAGTCCAAAGAAGAAACTTACATCAGTCTTCATCTTTAGAACTCTCCTCCTGGCCAACACCCCTCTGGTACAAGCCTGTAACAAAATGACTGCCTCTCTTTTCTTCTTCAGATCATTCCTGGCCAGGCAGCCTCTCACCTTTGGTTAATCAACATTTATTAGTTATTGTAACAAGGTTACTTGTGTTTTTGTATATCATGTAGACCAAAGAAGTTTTTTTTTTGGTCTTACCATAATGGGAAGGCGAAAAACCTTATTAAATTAGCTACCATAAATGTGTAGATTTGAATTAAGTAAGGGTAAAATGTACAACAATATCTTCATACCTGACTCTGGATGACAAGGGCAGCATCTCTCTTTTTTTTATATTGAACCTGAAGCTGCCGACTACGTATCCTCGAGCCCAAGCGCTGAAAACCAAGCAGGAGCTAAGAGGAACGAGGGAGTGAATGAGGGGGTCAAGGGTCAGCATGGGTAAAATCAAAATAAGTCCATGATGTTGGATACAGGGTGTCTCTTGGTCTATTTTAGTGCTGATTATATTTTAAAAATCAGATCGAAAAAACAAGGAGAGCTCCAAGTTGTTTGAGCCAGTATCATATTTAAGTTGTGAAACCACCCCACCTTTCTGAGTTTTATCATCTCTCTGTAACTTCTCCAGCGTCTCTGCAGCACCAAAGCTGCCTTCCTCTTATTCAAAAAGCATTTTCTGCATGAGGAACAAAAAGCAAACATGATCTAAATCAGGGACGGCTGGTATAAATGGGCTAACAGGGCTAAGCCCTCCCTATCTTTTGCAATAAAGATGAGAAAACTATTGTTAAAACCCTTAAAACAGATTATTTTAAAATTTGATGGAACCTTAGAGTAGCAACAGCACAAAATTGTCATAAGCAAAACACAAAATACAGCTAAATGGGCTAAATGTTTTACAGCCCAAACACAATTGCATCAGCTTCCATTCATCTTCGTGTTACATGAGCGACAGGTGTCTTGGCACGCCCCCTAGATTTGCCAATCATTTGGGCTACATTCAATCAGCCCACAGGCCACTGACTTGACCAGTGACAGCGCAGACAGTACACACAGTGAAGTACTACTTGTGTGAGAGTGGGAGGGGAGAAAATTGAGTGACTGTGGCAATGGCGGCCGTGGGCGTTAGCATGAACGAGGTGGGTTATTTACTTTCCCATCCTGGAGGCCTGTCCAGGGTGTCTCCCTGCCTGCCGCCCAATGACAGCTGGGATAGGCTCCAGCGTCCCTGCGACCCTGAGAGCAGGATAAGCAGTTTGGATAATGGATCCATTTTCTTCGCTGTCTTTGGCGGAAAAATTGGAAGTGAAGAGACTGGGGACACATTGTCCCAACGATGTTCAAATAACATAAAAGGACAAACGACAAAATCGTAAGTTTTGTGTTACTTGGTTTCAATGAGAGGACTGGCTAACGGCAAGTGTAGCTAAGAATTCACTTTTCTGTTTCCCATGCTTGCTTTTGGGGGGTGACACGGCTTGGACTTAACAAGGAATTGTGGATTTGAAACATGAATGCAACACAAGTCACACTGTCAGTGTAAAGCTAGTATCAATGCTGCGTAAAGTTAACATCGCCTGTCAACTTGATGAGGGCCACTGCATTTCTATACAGAGACACAACGAGCTGGTAAAGAAAAACAGGCATTCATTATCAAATTTTGTGGGGCACATGAGCTACACTTTAAGAACAAAAGTATTGGGACACACCTCTTAATCATTGAATTCAATGTTTCATTCAGACCCATTATCACAGGTGTATAAAATCAAGTTGCTAACCAGCCATGCAGTCTGCATTTACAAACATTTGTGAGAGAATGGGTTGTTCTGAAGAGCTCAGTGAATTCAAGCGTGGTACTGTCATAGGATGCCACCTTTGCAATAAGTCAGTTTGTGAAATTTCTTCCCTGCTAGATATTCCACGGTCAACTGTAAGTGGTATTATTGAAAAGTGGAAGTGTTTAGGAACAACAGCAACTCAGCCATGAAGTGGCTGACCATGTAAAGTCACACAGTGGGGTCAACGAGCGCTGAGGCGCATATTGCGTAAAAGTCGCCAACGCTCTGTTAACTCAATAACTGCAGAGATCCAAACTTCCTCTGGCATTAACATCAGCACAAAAACTGTGCGCCGGGAGCTTCATGGAATGGGTTTCCATGGCCGAGCAGCTGCATGCAAGCCTTACATCACCAAGCACAATGCCAAGCGTTGGATGGAGTGGTGTAAAGCATGCTGCCACTGGACTCTGGAGTAGTGGAAACATGTTTTGTGGAGTGACAAATCACACTTCTCTGTCTGGCAGTCTGATGGACGAGTCTGGGTTTGGCGGATGCCAGGAGAACATTACCTGCCTGACTGCATTGTGCCAGCTGTAAAGTTTGGTGGAGGAGGGGTAATGGTATGGGGTTGTTTTTCAGGGGGTGGGCTAGGCCCCTTAGTTCCAGTGAAGGGAAATCTTAATGCTTCAGCATACCAAGACATTTCGGACAAGTCTATGTTTCCAATTTTGTAGGAACAGTTTGGGAAGGGCCCTTTTCTGTTCCAGCATGACTGTGCCCCAGTAGCAAGGTCCATTAAGACATAGTTGGATGAGTTTGGCGTAGAAGAACATGACTGGCCCGCACAGAGCCCTGACCTCAACCCCATTGAACACCTTTGGGATGAACTAGAATGGAGACTGCGAGTCAGGTATTCTCGTCCAACATCAGTGCCTGACCTCACAAATGCTCTTCTGGATGAATGGGCAAATATTCCCACAGACACACTCCAAAATCTTGTGGAAAGCCTTCCCAAAAGAGTGGAAGCTGTTATAGCTGTAGAGGGGGGGACCAACTCCATATTAATGCCTACGGATTTAGAATGGGATGTCACAAAAGCTCCTGCAGGTGTAATGGCCAAGTGTCCCAATACTTTTGTCCACATAGTGTAGTTCTGCTGGGGTCCTACGAATCTCTGACTTCACTCAAGCGGGTCGTGTTTCTGGACCTCGTTGATCAGTTCTCTTTTTTGAATAGCCAGTTAGCCGATCATCTGTCAAATACACAAGTTGCCAAGTACATGTCTAAGACAAGCCAAAACGAGTTGCTTGATTGTATGTTTGCTGTTTATGGACAAAAATTGGCTGATGAAATATCGCAGGCACCATTTGTGGCTGCGCAAGCTGATGAGACAACCGATGTGGCACATGTAAACCAGTACGTGACTGTGCTCAGGGAAAAATCTGAGAACAATCTTCAGAGCACTTTTTCTGAAACATTGAAATTAACACAAATAGCCATCACAACCCCCATGACATCTGCAGAGTCAGAGAGGTGTTTCAGTACACTTAAGAGGATCAAATCATTCCTCCGAAGTACTACAGGACAGGATAGGCTGAACGCCCTGGCTCTGCTGTTTATTGAGCTGGACTTCATCCAAAAATCACCGGACTTCAATTACATGGTGATTAACCTGTTTGCATCCCAGAAGGGTTGTCGATGTGGGCTTCTCTTCAAATAAGGTAGCCCCAAGCCTACAGACCTTTTAAAACACCATCAGACACATTTAGCTTTCCTGTCTACATATGCTTGTCTCTCTTCGATAGTGACCGCTATTTTTGCAGTGCTTACCAAATTGCTTTATTCGGGACATGTTTGACACAATGTGTTGCAATAAAGTTGATAAAAAACAGTAGCAGTATTCATTTGGCATTCGTTTCAGTTGGGACACGTTTTGTTGGGCATCCTTAGGTGAGCCCTTTTCTGACATTGTAGGCTTCATGATTCTGCATTCTGTTCTATCATGTGGCATATCATTCCATCATTCCTGCATATGTTGTTCTTGTTAAAAATGGCATGTGCTAATGTGTGCAGAGATAAATAGTCAAATGGTGTGGCTGTGTGTGTGTGTGTGTGTGTGTGTGTGTGTGTGTGTGTGTGTGTGTGTGTGTGTGTGTGTGTGTGTGTGTGTGCGTGTGAGAGTCTTTTGGCATCAGGCCATTCTTATACTTCTCTATAGTGTTGTTGTAGAGCACTTGCTATAACAAAGTATATAGTGCCATTGCTCTAACATGGTATCTCAGATGTTATGCTGCCGTTGCTGCAGTGTGAACTATAGATGGGTATACTATATTTGTTAGCCCACCCACCCACTATCACCACCAGCTGTCACTGATCTACATCATTTGATAGCTTACCATTGTCATTTTAATTTTCTCTTTGTGGGTTTACAGTGCCTCTGCTAGTAGTAAAATCTCACATTATCAACGGTTAATAAACCTACCTATTGGTACAAACATGTACATATGTGCATGTTGCATATCTTCATTGTATTACTATTAATGTATTTTACCAATACCCGGTTATTGTTTGAGCTGTGTTCTCTCTCCTTCTGGTTAGCATTTCCGTCTTCACTTTGCGCTTGATACTATTGCATCACCCCACATTTGAACTCTGTTTCAGTTCAGTAGCGGCATTGAAGTAAACTTTACTGTAAACTCTGATCACACACAATTCTGTCATATAGTCTTTATCTCCGTTGGTAGATACTGCACCTGTCATGGAGTACTATCATTACCCTTTGAATGATAAGGGCCTTCTTGTTGAGTTCCTGTTCACGCTCACGTTCCAGGAAAGCATCATGGGCATCCTGAAATGAGGCGAAATGCTCTTCTGAATCCATTTTGACTCAGTAAAGACACTCTTATTCAACTAGCAGTCATCTTAACCACCAAATGCATTGTGGCGCAACACTAAAGCTACTGATTGACATAATTGTCACCCTGCAAATCCACAAAATTATGAAGGCTGATGTAGATTTGATGTCTATTAAACAATACAAACACATTAAGTATTTGTAAAAATACACCTAATGTCAAAGAAAAAAAAGCGCTATACCTAATCTTATCATAAACATGATTAAATGACTATTAGATGGAGACTATGGAGTTACAATGCTGACATGCAAGTTGACAAAGAATATTAACTCAGTCAGCTGAAACCGTAGCAGTTGAATATTAGGCCATGGTTCAAAATGGGTTACTTTTGTTGTATGGTAGTTTCTCTGCACCTTTAGGAAGATCTTGGTCTTGCCTAGTATCCAGCTGTCCTCTCCAGTAATCACAGCCTTGCAGATGGCTTCACAACAGGCTGCAACTCTCTCCTGGTGAGGCAACAAAGCATTTATGTCAAGTATTGAACACAGACTTCACGAGTCCTTCACATGTCCTTCAGATGAATGAGGAAAAGAAAGATTTATCTATCTATCTATCTACCTATCTATCGTTCTATCCATCTACCTATCTATCTATCTATCTATCTATCTATCTATCTATCTATCTATCTATCTATCTATCTATCTATCTATCTATCTATCTATCTATCTATCTATCTATCTATCTATCTATCTATCTATCTATCTATCTATCTATCTATCTATCTATCTATCTATCTATCTATCTATCTATCTATCTATCTATCTATCTATCTATCTATCTATCTATCTATCTATCTATCGATCTATCGATCATATGTGAATGTAATAATGTGTAATGCATTATGCTATAGGAGTAATAAATAGAAACTTAGCACTTACTTAATAATACACCAACTACTAATAACACACCACACATCAACTGCTTCATTAACTTTCATTAACTAGTTTCATCACGTAACAGGACTAACAGTTTTGGGGTCGCAGGCAGCCGTCCTCAGGAGCACTCTGTAGCGCTGCAGGAAATCCTTGAATTTGTGGCGGATCGGATATCCCAGTTTACGGATGCGGATGGTATCCACCATGCCAGAGTATCTCAGCTGACGCATACACAGCTCCCTGTCAAAGCACTGAAGGAGATCAGGTCACAGGTTAACTCACTCTGTTCACTGGCGTGAATGGGATTAAGGATTGCTTATTATAAACAATGAATTCTCCGTCTATGCAGATACGTGCAATTTCATTATCCCTCTCCATATCAGTGTTAAAGTTGAAATGACCTCTTCAATTATGGTGTTTATTAGTGAGCAATTTTTCAGTTTGCATGTATGTCAGAACTATGCCTAGTATTTTCCCGACAATGACTTTTACAATATTTACAAAGAATAAAAACAAAACAAAAGATGCCATTTTGTTAAAGAAATCCTGGATAAACTTGGACTTTGAACTCTGATTCATCGAGTCAAACCACTGTGTTTGTGAGGCCATCAGATGTCCGGTCTCCAGTATAGGGGGATGAAAGCCCACCTCTGCCACTCCATACCCCCCTACCATTCACCTTGGACTTCTTGTCATTATTGGGTTTGAAGCAGCGGATGAAGAAAGGCTGGCAGACAGACAGCGTCTTCATCAGAGAGTCCAGAGACTGGCGGAACTGACTGCTCAGTGTCGGCACCTGTTTACGGCCATCCTTCTTGATCTGTGCGGAGAAGAGAACAAAAGTAGAGCGAAGTACCAGTGACCTTAAGTCAGGTATACAGCAACAACCATTGACAACAATTACTATCAGCGCAGACCCAACAATCTCAATAGTCAATATAATAGGAGATGGGCTGATGGAGTTTCTTATTTCCCTTCTCTGTCAGACGCAAGATTTCATAATTTAGAGTCTGATGTGAAATCTTGTGCCATTGCTATAACAGCTCAGCTTACGGAGAGAGGTTATGCTGACATTAAATAGTTTGTACAAAAATCAAGGTTAGGCCTCTGTACCTTCATGGAATTCTTGGGCGTTATAGTAATTTTGCTATTGCCGGGGTTCTTCGCTTGGTTGGTCGAAAGCTCAGTTTTAAACATCTGATGAAGAAGTTTATTGGTGGATGTGTTAATCAGCTTGATTATGTCAGAGCTGAGTGCATCTCTATTCTTCTCCAAGAATCCTTAAAAAAACAAAAACAAACCCAGTGTTAATGAGCATCAAATGCCTTATTATAAGGAGTTCAGGGTGGAACATTAAGATTTTTCTTTTTTTAATATATATTGAATGCAATTTGTCTGTCAGAGATGCATCTATTTCAGTTTGGTTGCGTACCGTTTGAGTCGTAGTAAACCACCCCAACGAAATGGTGGATCCCAAAGTCTCTGTCGTGTTCATTCTTTGAGGGAATATAAAGGTTGTTCTTGCAGTGTTGCATGTTGATCTTGTTCAGCATGGTGACATCTGTGCCCTGTGACCCAACGAAACCGCAACCAACAAAGTAACCTGGTCAGTCAGATCTCTTCTGACCAATCATATGGAATTCTTGGATCTGAATGAATATCAAAGGCACTGCTAGTATTCATACTGAACATACTATGAGCACTGAACATTTGTGCATTATCACCATACATTGATTTTAGTTCCGGGACTGAAACAGAAAACACTCTTTTTTTTGGATTATTTTTTTCCCCCTCCCCTGTTGTACTTAGCCAATTACCCCACTCATCTGAGTCGTCTTGGTCACTGCTCCACCCCCTCTGCTGCTCCTGGGATGGCTGCAGACTACCACATGCCTCCTCTGATACATGTGGCGTCACCAGCCACTTCTTTTCACCTGATAGTGAGGAGTTTCACCAGGCAGAAGTAGTGTGTAGGAGGATGACGCTATTCCCCCCATTTCCCCTTCCCCGCCTCGAACAGGTGCCCCAACCGACCAGGGGAGGCACTAGTGCAGTGACCAGTATACATACCCACGTCCAGCTTCCCACCCGCAGACATGGCCAATTGTGTCTGTAGGGACGCCCGACCAAGCCGGAGGTAACACGAGGATTCCAACCAGCGATTCCCGTGCTGGTAGGCAACGGAATAGACCGCCACACCACCTGGACACCCCAAAAAAAAACCCCAACTTTTTGATGCACTATTTGATTTGGGTCAATACTGCAGCACGCTACCTTTGGAAAATTACTCTCTTCATCTATCAGTGCCAGCAGGTTGCAGGGTTTTCCAGCAAGCAGGTCCAAAGTAAGTTGGTTGTCACCAAAAGTGACGCTGTTCCACTCAATGTCCTCTTTCCGGTACTCCTCCTGCTCCTGCTTGAAGATGTGATGCACGAAGTACTGCTGGAGCTGCTCATTGGCAAAGTTAATGCACAGCTGCTCAAAACTGCAAGAAATGTAAGGACGACATTCATTTGGTTAATAAAGAAATATCTAATGTTAATGCAGCATATGAGGGCTATCGGGTAGCATTGAGAATTCTTGTCACCTGTTTGTTTTGAAGTTCTCGAAGCCAAAAATGTCTAGCAGGCCAATAGACTGATGGTTGTGTTGTCTGGAGGTTTTTTTAGTCGTCTTCTGGATGACACTGTTGATTCTTCCAACGATCCATATGAACAACTTATTGTAGATCGCCTGGAAGATCAGCAACAATACTTTTTTTTCTCCTCAATTGTATCTGGCCAATTACCCCACTCTTCTGAGCTGTCCCAGTTGCTGCTCCACCCCCTCTGCCGATCCGGGGAGGGCTGCAGACTACCACATGCCTCCTCCGATACACGTGAAGTCGCCAGCCACTTTTTTTTCACCTGAAAGTGAGGAGTTTCGCCAGGGGGACGTAGCATGTAGGAGGATCACGCTATTCCCCCCAGTTCCCCCCGCCCCCAAACAGGCCCACGGACCGACCAGAGGAGGCGCTAGTGCAGTGACCAGGACACACACCCACAACCAGCTTCACACCCGCAGACACGGCCAATTGTGTCTGTAGGGACGCCTGACCAAGCCGGAGGTAACACGGAGATTCAAACCGATGATCCCCATGTTGGTAGGCAATGGAATAGACCGCCACGCTACTCAGACACCTCCACCACAATACCTTTTTTTTTAATGTAAAGTACTCAAAATGAATTCTGTCCCACCAAATGACATTATATAAAAAAGGACATGCTGTAATATGGATGCAGGTGGACACTTCCAAATAAAGTAAAGCATATTTTGATGTTGCTTTGCTTTTTTATCCTAGATCCCATTTCTTCTCCATCTTCAGGCTCATGATATCGCGCTCAGTATCACAGATACTGCAGAGATCAGACAATTTCGGAGAGATTTTTTATAAACTGAGCGTCACTACCTTGACGAAGGCGTCTCTACAGTCGGAGGCCTGTTCAGAGCTGAGGGGTTTAGTGACACTCTCTCTGTTCGCCAGGAAGGAACGACAGGTTAGACTGTCAGCCAGGGCTGCACTCTGTACCTGCAGAGCGCACACACACACACACACACACACACACACACACACACACACACACACACACACACGGGGACTGCGTCAGGATTATGTGTATTATTTATGAACTTATTCACATGGCGATGCAACAGCACATCATTGTACTTAGGGGAATCTTCTTAAGCTGCCACATGGGAAACACTCCGCATGGTTTTGAGCATTGACATGAAATACAGGGCCATTGTAGTCCATGTAGAGAGAAAGGAAACACACACACACACACCTCCAGGTGGGCGACTGCCAGGTTAAAGTGCTCTGATTTGCTGACACTGCTGCTGTCCATGTTATTGATGTTGGTTGAGGCTGGTTAGAAACACAAATAACATAATTCGGCTCACATTTAAGATGTAAATAACGTCCCTCAAGGAAGTAAAATAGGCTGACAGTCAGGCACAACAAAAAAAGCAAATATTTGCTTTGTAAGCCAAATTAGTGAAGGCATTAAAGATGACTTTGAGACAAAAAAATGATGATGATTTACTTTACTAATTTCCATTTACAAAATTAAAACTTGGAGATGTGAAACAACTTTACAAAAGTTAAATCCTGCAATATATGGATTTAATGGATCATCGGATTATTCACACTTATACCCCTTTCACACTGGCCAAAAAACCCATTAATGTCCGCCTTTGGTCAACGTAAAAAGGCGGATGTTAGCGGGTTTTCTTGGCCAGTGTGAAAACGCCAATAGAGCTTGTTTTACATTGCACCACATATCTAAGAACTACCATTAATAGAGAGGCTAACCTGTGAAATCGACATTCCCCATGTGTAATATGGCGGCTAGCAGCTTGAAGATCTCTTGGCTTTGGGTCTCTGTGAAAGTCAGGATCCTCAGAGCCGAACGGATGCGGTCAAAGTCTTTAGCATCACTGCGGCCCTCACAAACTATACAGTCACCCTACCAACCATGAGAAAGCAGAGTTATGTAATATATATATAAAACTTCGTTTAATAAAACACTCAACGGTAGGGAAAGTGGCTCAACAAATAAGGAGCAAAATAATCCAGCGATTCAAGTAAATTCTTTAATGGACAGTACAAGCCTGTTTCATGCCATAAGCAATCATCAGCTGTCAACATGTTGACAGCTCAACATGTTGAGCTGGGAGAAGAAGAAGGATATATATCTATCAATTTTCCAAACCGCTTATCCTGCTCTCCGGGTCGTGGGGATGCTGGAGCCTATCCCAGCAGTCATTGGGCGGCAGGCGGGGAGACACCCTGGACAGGCTGCCAGCCTATCACACAGGGCCTCTCTCTCTCTCTCTCTCTCTCTCTCTCTCTCTCTCTCTCTCTCTCTCTCTCTCTCTCTCTCTCTCTCTCTCTCTCTCTCTCTCTCTCTCTCTCTCTCTCTCTCTCTCTCTCTCTCTCTCTCTCTCTCTCTCTCTCTCTCTATATATATATATATATATTGCATGCTATGGTATATGTGGGAAACTGCTAAGCACATTTATTTTTCCTTGTCACTTTAATACGTGCTGACACAACTGGTTTATCACACATCTAATGACAGCCAAATTGGAGCCATTTACAAGGCTGCAGCTGGAGAAAAATTTCCATAATTGGGGTTAATTTAATCATACTGTCTTCAGTTTCCTTATGGAAATGCATGGTAACAGATGCAGCTTGGAGCATTTTGTGGCTTATCTGTCCTCCAAATTAACTGTGGCTGGCTGTTGTAATACCTGTGTGAGGAATCTGTACTCTGTAGCATCCCCCAGGTGCAGGCTCTCCTTCTGTTCTGCAGTCATCCCCACTAGCATGCAATAAAACACATGGTAGTTTCGCTCCCCCGCGGCCTCGAGTAGTGGAGAATGAGTTCACATTTAGTGTCACTTACAGGCAAAGTTAAACCATTTGCTACAAGAGACGGCACTGTATTGCAGAGATCAGTGGTCCATCAAGGGATGAACAAGGTTATAGGTGTGTTACGTTTTTTATAGCCAAATCAGATCAAAGAAACTTAGATGGCTTTTACATAAACCGTGTTGGTTGGTTGCTGATTGCAGTCACGTTCCTCCTGGAGAGAGGTTGGCTTTGGCTCCTCTCTCCAGGAAGTACTCTCTAAAGGAGAGTGAGGGATTCAGCTGGCCTGTTGTTTTTTTATCATATGTCATCATGACCATGTATGAGCAGTATCACATGTGAAATAAGTTGTCACTTTCCCTTATAGGGAAATGAAAGTCTTTCTCTCTTTTCAGTTTCCTAGTGCTTATAGCAGCATGTCTATAAATCAATTCACGGCCATAACCCTGGGATATGTTTAGTCAGCTACACCTTTGTTGGTTTACTTGAAAGTTTTACCACAGGGAAAGATAACAGGAGCTCGTTTTGATTGGATGGAGTGGTCTTACCTGATGGCAGACACGAGATTTCTCCAGTAGGTACTGTTCCACACAAGCACCCTCGATGACTCCGTCTTTATTGAAGAATATCTCCAAATATTTCCCAAAGCGACTGGAGTTGTCGTTGCGAATCGTTTTAGCATTTCCAAAAGCTGAATGGGACAGAATACGGACATTGGGGAAATCTGTTGCGACCGTCGTAGGAAAGAAACTGCTGTTGAAGCTCTTACAGTACCCTCTAGGATGGGGTTGGACTCCAGGATCTGCTGTTCAATCCAAGAGTGCTGGCCACTGACTGCTGATAGATACTGCAGAATCAGTTTGGTGCTCTCTGTCTTTCCTGCTCCTGACTCCCCGCTGGAGGAGGGAGGGAGGGAGAGAGAGAAGGGAGAGAGAGAGAGAGAGAGAGAGAGAGAGAGAGAGAGAGAGAGAGAGAGAGAGAGAGAGAGAGAGAGAGAGAGAGAGAGAGAGAGAGAGAGAGAGAGTCAAAGTAAAGGAGTGTGAGACAGAGTTGAAGAAAATTAAAGGGAGACAGAAAGAAGGCGGCGGTGCAAAAGAAGGATAGAGTCGAGAAAGAGGGACGGAAAGAAGGTGACAGAAATAGAAAGAGAGAGCGAAGGAAAGAGAAAGATTAGAGGGCAATGAAAAGCTGCATGCATATACATGCTTACATTAAAAAGCACCTAACAAAACGAATTAAAGCAATGCGTGGAGGCTCTTGGCGCGACTGTGTCGTAGTCGTTTGGTTTTGTGGCTCTGTTCTTACCTGATAATGCAGCACTGGTCCTTTTGATAGCGTCTCATATTGAAGTGGCAGGAGTCAGCGATGGCAAAGATGTGTGGAGGCATTTCTCCGAGCTTGCGACCTTGGTACATCCTCACCTGAATGATGGGGAAATACTAGCATGCACTTAACTGGGCCTCCGCTCATACTGGGGCTACAGAAGGCTCACCACGATTATCGCATCGCGCTGGATTGATGATAGATTTCTAAATTTCATACTTCCGTGATCAGTGGCAGCAAAAGAAAAAGTTGAAATGTGGTTTGTCAATGAGGGTGCGCTGCTCGGCAAAGCGTTACCTGGTCGTTGGTATAAATGGGCAGCTCTTGGTACGGGTTCACCGCCAGCAACACTGAGCCTGTGTAGGTCTACAGCAGACAAAGAAAAACAGAAGCAGTCAAATTAACAGTGGGAATTGTTAGAATAAGATGTTTACAACAGGCCTCCCACCTTGCTTTTATGCTTAATAATATATGATTGGGGGCATCCGGGTAGCGCAGCGGTCTATTCCGTTGCCTACCAACACAGGGATCCCGGTTTGAATCCCTGTGTTACCTCTGACTTGGTCGGGCGTCCCTACAGGCACTACTGGTCATGTCTGCGGGTGGGGAGCCAGATGTGGGTATGTGTCCTTGTCGCTGCACTAGCGCCTCCTCTTGTCGGTCAGGGTGCCTGTTCGGGGGGGAGGGGGAACTGGGGGGAATAGTGTGATCCTCCCATGCACTACATCCTCCTGGTGAAACTCCTCATTCACTGTCAGGCGAAAAGAAGCAGCTGGCGACTCCACATGTATCGGAGGAGGCATGTGGTAGTCTGCAGCCCTCCCTGGATTGGCAGAGGGGGTGGAGCAGCAACCAGGACGGCTCGGAAGAGCGGGGTAATTGGTGAAGTACAATTGGGGGTGGGGGGATAAAACAAAAATAAATATGATTGGGTTATGGTACTCATTGATCTTAACCGACCAGCTAAAGGGCATAGATGTAGGCGTGTTCCGATGAGGTGACCTTACATAGATGATGCCTAGCTTGTGTCGGATCATCAGGTTTCTGAGGAGGCCGGCATCGTTCAGGTCCCCCAGTCGGATCATGTCATCCACCCCCTCCACTGATGTAGGGTGCATGACCCTGAGTGAGGCTTCCAGTTCTCGGGATAGCGTGCATTCCTGAGATAATGAATGAAGAAGTATAAGTGCAATAAAAACAAAACAATATGGGAAGGAACGTTTCACCTAAAACTTTAGTTTAATCAAAATAATTGCCCTCATGGTGCCAAGTTGAAAATGTTTAAGGGCCCATGATGTAAAGGAACATAATACATAAAATCAAAACACAGTTTCACATCTCTGACAGCCATTGGAAAGTCAGCTCAGACACATAGTGATGCACACAGAGCTCTGAAAACCGCCCTACGGTGTTTGTGTGACAGTCAGAGCCGGATATTTACCTTTCCCTCATCGTCCACCAGCAGCCGTTGACCTGTGTCCGTCACTTTCACCAAAGCACCTATGGGAACACCAATATCGGAGTTCACCCACACCCGCTCACCCTGAGAAGATAGAGAATCATGGGTCATAAAAACGCTCTTTTGGGTTGACACTATTTTTATGAAGCTACAATGTGTTTTTATATACAGAGCCAACTTTTTATCTACCCCGATCGTGCCAAATTTACCACGGGATTTCACTTATTTTCTAAGCTTACGGTCCTTTCTTGAGTGAACGATCCTGTAGTTGGACTGAGGTCACATACAAGAAGCAAAGCAAAAGGAATTGTGGAGCTTCCTGCTGAGTAGTTTCCTCCTTGAGAAAGTCCCTAGAGCCTACCGTAGTTGTACAATTAAGTGTGCTTGAGATCTGTACAGAAAGCCTGCAACAGAGAGGATGTTTCCAGCCTTACTCTTCTCAGCATCGCCCCGCTGCAAGCCTTGCTACTCAGTGAAAAGAGCTGATCCACTTGTTGACTTGCCCTGTGTGCCAAAGAAGAATACCACAAGAAAGATGCCATTACTGTGAATGACATCAACAGCAGTGGCTTTCAATCCGGTCCTCAGATAATACTAGTACTGCTGTTTTTTCAACAACAAAAAAAACTTTTTAAAGCCGTGCTGTCGACAGGCTTGGCATACAACACAGATTATTTGTATGCCAACGTGTCCTTGACAGAGTTAATCTGCAGTTCTTCACCTGCAAAGGCAATCTTTATCAATTATCAGGAACCACTTATAATAACTCTGTCCTTTGGTTGCTCTGTGGGATGACAAGAGCAAAGGGTTTATGTTATACATCTATTTATTGCCACCGATTCCCCTCTTCCGCATGTTTGATCAGCCAAACAACCAATCAGCGTCGTTCTCCAAAAAGGGTGCCAATCACCACAAGTGAAACAAGGAAACTTAGAAATGAAAAATGACAAAAAGTATCTGATAAGACATAGACATATGTTCCACACTGATGTGTTTTCCATGAAACACAATTAAATCGATCTTATCGACACCAGATTAGGACAACAGTTATAGCAATACAGGACAAGACAAGAAAAAGAAAGAGGGAGCGAGGACTAAGAAGAAGGATGTAATCCAGAGGCTGATGCTAGCTGTGTGTATGTGTATTAATTAATCCCAATAAATTCTGGTGTCTGAGAGCTGTGACTTATCGTAGTGCATTTGAGCAGCAGACAGGCTCTGCAGCCACCGATGGGCCCCGCAGTCATGCACACACCCATGACCAAGACAACAGCTGGAGCCCAAAGTACCACAACCCCAGAGGAAATCCGAGCCCACAGGAGGACCAGGAGCCCACAGGGGGGCCAGGAGCCCACAGAGCAACAGCTACGCCCGCCCCCGACACAGCACTGCTGTTTTTCTTTTCTGCTGGGTAGTTATTTATGTTGACCTCCCGGGCCAGGTCTAAATGAAACCGCTGGTTAGATGTCCAGATGCCTTGACACAACAAGTGAATGTAATGAAATACTTAAGACAACCTGAAGCGCTATAGCCCCTAAGGACCATTTTGAAAATCATCTACAGCATAGTCACTTACTTATTATTACGTTACTTCGTTATACTCATTTATTTCATTACTTCAAGTATCTTAAGGTAAGCACAATGAAGTCTTTCACCCGACTCCAATTGTAGGAATAAGGCAGAAAATATAAATATATATATAAATAACACGGAAACATAGACATCAGGCTGAGAATAACAATTAACACCAGTAGCAGAACAGAGAAGTACATTTTTGGATTTGAACGTGGAGTAAATGGCAACAAAATCCAACCGATTAGTCCGAACGTAGCCTCACCTTCAGACCTTCATGAAAAGTCCTACTCCTGTCAGGTGTCCACCGTCACAGAGACCTGTCTTTGTTTTGTAGTCCTCCTCTCTAATCTTTTGGGGGACTGAGGAGGAGGAAAGACAGGACTATTTTTTTTCTTTTTCTAATTCTGCCCCCTTTTATGGCACTTTGACTTTGAACTGCCAGGAGCATGAGAAAGAGAAAGAGGTAAATGTTGGATTGGTTGATAACTTACCGTAGGGCGTCAGTGACTAAACAAGACATACAGACATATCTGTACCCCACTTTGGGTTTTTTTTTCGATAGCTTCTTGGTGCTTTGGTTTACTGGTGTTATGTCTTCATGGGAGACCATTCACACACACCCCTTTCTCAGAAATGGACTGAACAGAAAAGTCATGATGTCATACGATTGCATGCTTCATGAATCTGGTTCAAAGAAACTTTATTGCTGTAACTGTAGAGCAGTACATCATTATCACAACACATTCAGCAAGATACAATACACACCACCATCTGACGCACTAGTGTTGAAAGGCTAGAGCTGAGGACACACTTTGGACCTGGGCTGCGTGAATCACAGGAGACACTGGTGAAACTAGCGAATACCACTATAAAGATACCACCTTTCAACTTTGGATTGAACAATGGCCATGCCTATCTAGTCATTATTTGATTATTTCAAGTGTGCCGATTGTTGGATGGCAAACCAACAGTCGGCACCTGCTGGACGTCGGTGGTGAATCTGGAGCCTTGTAAACGTTCAGCGTCACAAAACGACTTATCAATCCTTCTGTGGGCAACAGTAAATCAAATGAAGGGTATCAAATTAAACTCGTTTGGATGACAACTCGTCAAGCATGGCTTGATGCTTCAGTTCCTGGTATCTGCAACAAAACAGTAGCACTAAAACAGCTCGGTGCATGAGGTCAGCAGTTGTCAATGGGCATGGGTCAATTTTAACGTTGTGGAAGGCAGAGTTGATGGACGTTTAAGGAAAACTTGTGTCGATGCCCACTAATTTGATTTTTAATACGCGTAGAACAAGTGTATGTACAAGCTGGTGTCACACAGGACGCAGTTGCAGTCATACGTGGGTTCAGCTGGAGATGCATGTTTGCCCTTTGCTTCTCCAAAACTCATCACACAGTCCCAATAATCTTATCAGCTCACGGATAGGGTGGAGCTGGGAATTATTACGATACCTGAATCCATGTAGCGTGTGAGGAAAACTTATGGACTCTTTTATTATAAAAGATGGGTGTGTCGTGAGATTGATTACTTCTCGTCTTACACAACATGGATCAACAGTATAAGCGAGGAATCCTGGAGGTCAGAATCACAAGAGTGGGACATTTGCTGAGCGAGCGAGGAGTGGGTGTACTGACGTACATTTTCGGATGGATCCTCTGTTGGCCTATTTAAACATGATGACTAGAAAGGGCTGGAAGGCGATTTTAGAGCAGCGCACCAACTACCAGAGTTTTAACTGATGAGAAAAGCTGACCTCTTGTGCGTCACCTGACACGCTGACGGCACTTTATGGAAACCCTCCTATCAACTGCATGCACCTACCACTTGATAAGCTGCTCACTCAACACTCCCTGGCAATCAGGAACACATTCATCATCAGCAATTACTCATCTTAAATAAACAAGTTCACTCATGTCTCACGTTAGCCGTCATACGTTCTTCCTTTCCTCGTCACCTACCAGTTGCCTATGTTGTCATGACACCCAAACCTTTGCATCAAACATGTGTTGTTTCAATACACCCGGTGACGAACAGCGTTCCTCACATCATGTTTGTTGAGGACTTTCATCCATCCATTATCCAAACCGCTTATCCTACTCTCAGGGTCGCGGGGATGCTGGAGCCTATCCCAGCAGTCAGTCATTGGGCGGCAGGCGGGGAGACATACTGGACAGGCCGTCACAGGGCTGACACAGAAACACAAACACACACACGCCTAGGGACAGTTTAGTACGGCCAATTCATCTGACCTACATGTCTTTGGACTGTGGGAGGACTTGCTGAAGTTATTTATGTCTCCGGTGAGAGGGCGGTGGTCATTTTGCCCTGTGTATTAGGGGTTACACTTTTATTATCCACCAATATCAATGCAACATGTAATACCAAGAAATCAACACGTCAAAAGGAGATTTGTGGGTTATTTTTCCACCCTTAAACCTCCTCCTCCTAATCCTCTAAGTCAGTTCATTAAGCAGACAGCTGTGCACTATGTACACACACACACACAACACATGGGAAAAAAATAATTTTAACTTCCATTTGACGAGTCTTGATAAAACAAATTAAAGAAAAATAAATCCTTCGAGACATTTGAAATTCTTAATTAGCTGTCAGTTTTACTCATTTAAGCAAATGTTTTCATCCCAAACAACTTACAACACGGTCAGCAATTGGCAGATAAATATGAGTGTCCCAGACTGGCTTCATACAGCGCTACAAAGTCTTTACTATGTCCCAATAAAGTGGCTCCTATCAGCACATACCATGATAATGTATGAAAAGTTTCATTATTCACATTACCACGCCAGTAGTTGCTCAATAGGGGACATCTCACATCTCATTACAGATGAGCCTTTAACTTCAACATAAAAAAGCGTTTCTGTGCGGACATGGCAGCTTACAATATGTTGTAATTTGGATATATTTAACACTGGCACAGGTTGAGTAAAATAAAGTAGACATGAAGCTGAGGATGTAAGAAAGGGGCACAAAATAAATGTGATGGAAAGTGTAAAGCAAGCCCCATTAACACTTCAACATGCATTACTACATTGTGGGCTGTCTGCTCTTCCTTTCAGATCAACAATTAATAATTATAAACAAGCAATAACACATTTCACAATTCACACTTTTGACTTGGTCCACAAGTTCAGATTGCACAACAAACTGAGCTGAACAAAAAAAGCAAGTACAAATGGCTCTGCAAACATCACCACTGCTGGGATATGAGTATTGAAGAAGTCAGGTCAAAGAACACACATGTTCAATAAAGCACTCGAGCACAACTAACCCATAAAAAAAAAAAAACCAAAATGCCACACGTACAAATTACAGCAGCATTACAGGGCGTACAGAAATCATTCCCATATCTTTTGTTAAAACAATCACAGATAATCCCTTATTTTACTTATGCCTAACTCACATACAGACATACACAGACATTAGTTTTGCACCCAAACGAGGATGGCAAAATCCCATTTAAATATTTCAAATATGTAGCCTTGCTTTATATATGGTACATATTTATGAACCCAGCCACACTTGGCAAATGAGAGCGACACTGGACTCAAAAGTGACTTGGATAATGAAGCACTAGACACACCTGAATGCCAGGGCAATAAAAAAACTAAGTCGCAGTAAATAGTGTTGGCATGCTCTTGTGTATGTTTCCAGGAAATGCAATCAATGCGACACAATTAAGAGCTTTTCACGCTGCTACATTTTAAAAGCTAAAAAAAAATTAGTTGTACTCGAGAGTTAAGTCAATTTTATTTATTTTCTATTTATATTATATTATATTTATTTAATTAAATGTTGCCCAGTATCACAAATTTGCCTCAGGGGGCTTTACAGCAACACAACATCCTGTCCTTAGATCCTCGCATCATATAAGCAACAACTCCCTAAAAAAAACCTTTAACAGGGAGAAGAAATGGGAAGAAACCTCAGGGAGAGCAACAGAGGAGGGATCTCTCTCCCACCATTGAAAGATGGATGGATATATATATATATATATATACATATATATATATATACATATACATAAAACTTTGTTTAAAGAAACACTCAACGGTAGGGAATATGCTCAACAAATAAGGAGCAAAATAATCCAGTGAGTCAAGTAAATTCTTTATGAGACAATACAAGCCTGTTTTAGGCCATAAGCAATCATCAGCTGGCTGATGATTTGCCTACCGGCATGGGGATTGCCAGTTCGGGTCACTGTGTTGCCTCCGGCTTGATTGGGCGTCCCTACAGGCACGGTTGGCCATGTCTGCGGGTGGGAGGCTGGATGCGGGTGTGTGTGCTGGTCGCTGCAGATTCAAGTTCCCGAGGATGCCCTTTGGCATTAACACTGCCTCTGAAGTTTTCCAAAGAACAACGGAACAAATCTTTGCTGGATACCCATGCACAATAATTGTGGATGACAGCATCGTTGGCAGCAAAGGAGTTGAGGAGAAATGACGGAAACCTGAAAAAAGTGTTGGATCGAGCCGGACAGGTAAAGCTCAGACTCAACCCAAAAAAAGTGCACATTCAAGCTCAAGGAGGTGAGCTATGATGGACACATGTTCACAGAAAAAGGCCATTAGAATAAAAAGAAAAGATGCACTGATCACCAAAAATTCCCGGACAATCACCAAAGCAGATATGAAAGGTGGTGGTGGTGGTGGTGGTGGGGTAATCAAATTGTCACTCATACTCTATGGGGCTTTTTATTCCAAACTTCTGCCATGTAGGGGCTCCACTTAAAAAACAAACCTGACCTTCAAAGAGGCACTCTTGCAAAGCCTTGAACAAGATAAGTGAAAATAAAATGTGTGTATTGCTGTGAAGGCTAAAACAACTTTCGGGGTGGTGGTGGTGTGTGTGTGTGTGGGGGGGGTGTCATCCATTCTTGCACAGGGGAGACAGCTAGGAAGGTACTTGGTGTGTCATCTGGACAGGAGGAAGGAAGACAAGGAGACTTGGTGGTGGAATAAGGAAGTACAGGAAAATATATGGAGGAAGAGGTTGGCGAAGAACAACTGGGATAGTCAGAAAGATGAAGAAAGACAGGAGTACAAGGAGATGCAGTATAAGGCAAAGAGAGAGGTGGCATAGGCAAAGGTCAATTTTATATGTATAGCCCAATATCACAAATTTGCCTCAGGGTGCTTTACAGCAACACAACGTTCTTTCCTTAGACCCTCGCATTGGATAAGGAACACCTTCCTAAACAAAACAAAAACCTTCAAACAGGGAGAAAAAATAGGGAGAAACCTCAGGGAGAGCAATGGACAAGGGATCTCTTTCCCAAGACGGACAACGTGCAATGGATGTTGTGTGTACGCAATTTATAGAATACAACATTGAAAGAGGACAAAAGAATTATAATGGAATTATAAAATATATGAAGAATATCATGAGGAGGATGCCAAGCAGTGTCCAGACGCCACTGGAACAGCCCAGGACTCAAGCCACTTGACCACCATCACCATGTAGACAAAAAATAAATAAAAGGTATATGATGAGTTGTATGAGAGGTTGGACACTAAGGAAGGAGACAAGGATTTCATCGACTGGCTAGACAGAGGGACCAAGCTGGGAAGGATGTGCAGCAGGTTAGGGTGATGAAGGATAGAGAAGGAAATGAGGAGTGGAGTGGAAATGAGGTGAGGAGTGTGTTGAGAAGGTGGAAGGAGTACTTTGAGGGGCTGATGAATGAAGAAAATGAGAGGGAGAGAACACTGGATGATGTGGGGATCAGGAAGTGCAGTGGATTAGCAGGGTGAAGCAAGGCCAGCTATGAAGAGGATGAAGAGTGGAAAAGCGGTTGGTCCAGATGACATATCTGTGGGGACATGGATATGTTTAGGAGAGATGGCAGTGGAGTTTTTTTAGCAAGATTGTTTAACACAATCTTGGAAAGTGAAAGGATGCCTGAGGAGTGGAGAATAAGTGTACTGGTACCGATTTTCAGGGGAGTGCAGAAGAGAGGTGAAGAAGAGAATGCAGGCAGGGTGGAGTGGGTGGAGAAGAGCGTCAGGAGTACTTGCAACAGAAGGGTACCAGTAAGAGTGAAAGGGAAGGCTTACAAGATGGTAGTGATACCAGCTATGTTATATGGTTTGGAGACGCTGGCACTGATGAAAAGACAGGAAGCGGAGATGGAGATGGCAAAGTTGAAGATGCTAAGATTTTCGTTGGGAGTGACGAAGGAGGACAGGATTAGGAATGAGTATATTAGAGAGACAGCTCAGGTTGGACGGTTTGGAGACAGAGCAAGAGAGGCAAGATTGAGATGGTTTGGAATTGTATGGAGGAAAGATACTAGGTATATTGGGAGAAGGATGCTGAAGATGGAGCTGCCAAGGAAGACGAAAAGAGAAAGGCTAAAGAGGAGGTTTATGGATGTGGTGAGGGAGGACATGCAGGCAGTTGGCATGACAGAGGAAGACACAGAGGACAGGAAGAGATGGAAATGGAGTAGCCTAAAGACAGGAGTAGCCTAAAGACAAAGAAGAGAAGAGTGAGTAGTTTTGCTACAGAGTTTTAGACTAACGCTAACCAGTTAACAGCGTCTTGGCTTTGGCAGGAATAAAGAGCATTACAGTAATCTAAGTGGGAGGACACAAAAGCATGGATAACCATCTCTAACTGCTGTAAAGGTAACAATGGGCATATTTTTGCAATATTCCTCAGGTAAAGGTAGCAGGACTGAATAACTGTCTTGACGTGGTTATCAATTTTCAACTGGTAGTAAAAAATGATGCCTAGGTTTTGGGAAAAAGATTTTCTATTGGTGGCCAGTGAATCGAAGTGTTGGAAGATGTGTAAGGTTAGGACTGTGTTCAGGATTAAATAATGTTCTGCTATTAGTTATTTTAAAAATGGAGAAAGCATGGGTAATATGACATGTATTATGTTAGTCAATGTAGAGTAGTTATACGGGTTTTAACTGCTTTGCTTTAAGTTCCAAGGGAGTGTTCTTGGTGGGAGCATTTTTAGTAAGGAACATGAGTAAGAGACAGCAGGCATAGTAATAAGCGAGTGGTATACAGAGTGGATATCTGCTGTTTGGCCAGAAAAATAAAAAATAAGTCAACAGAACCCGATCGTAATCCGAGTGGTTTATCTTCACCCCGGAGACTGTGAAGGAGACTGTATATAGTGTCAAACCATAGATTACAGACTGGCGGCAGCTGGGTTTTCTTCTCATCATATCTCATCTATGGCCAAGGCAAAACTACATACCCAGTGGATCCAGTGAGCCAACCTACATGGTGAGTGGACTGGTGCAAAGTTTCGCAACTGAAGTGTCAACGTTTGCCAGAATACATTTGCACATTCCATTGTTGTTTTTAAGTTGGATAATATAGCTCGGCTAGCAAGATGTCGCTTGCAGTGGACGTAGAGCACGAGGATGTGCCATTGCCTGTTGACAGGGTAGACGAGGCAAACGGCAATACTATGAGGGTTATTCACTACAGAGTTTAACTCCCTCTGTGTTTCCACAGAGATGGCAAAGACAAGGACCGTTTTTCTTTCAAGAAAGCTAGATTGGAGCTTGCTGTGAATGCTTGTGCTGATGCACAGAAGGAAAATTTGGCTTCCATTCTACCTACCAGATTAAATGATGATGCACTGGCATAATGACTCTCTCACAATAGCTGTGCAGCAAAATTATGATCAAAGTGTAGCTAAGCTGAATGTTGTCTTCGGTAGGATACAATTTTTGCTACACTTTCAAACTTTAATGAATGCAAGGCTATGCATGCCTAAAGAGCCATTAGAAGTCCTTGCAGTTAAGATCGGAAGACTTGTGTTGGAAGCTTTTCCAGACTATGGTGTGCCTGCAATTGCTATGGAAAGGTTCAGAGGATTCGTCGCTGGTCTGGAGCCAACTATTAAAGTAAAATGACATAAGCACGGGCCTACCACGTTAGAGGAGGCTTTATCCATTGTATGCAAATGGAAACACACACAGGAGGCTCTGTTTGATACTGGCTGCCCCAACCAGCATACACCCATCAAGTTTGTCCATTGCCACCTCCTTGGGTGAGGTCACTGCAGGCATGGTGTCCTCAAAACACAGTTCATCTGGCCAGTCTCCTGAACTTTTGCAGGCGGTGAAAGACCTATCTGCTGATCTCAAGGCCTGAAAGTGGAAGTGACTCAGCTAAAACAACACAGCCCTGGCATATGCAACCCTTCTTGTTGAGACATGCTTAGAGACAGGCACTACTCACTCGACTGGGCCCATGTAGAGAGGAGCAGGGACGGTTATCGCCATTCTCCACATCCATCTCCTGAAAGGTATGCCCACACTTCATATAGCTGCCACAGTACATCTCCACCACCAGGCGACCATGCATGGCACAGTTACTCCACAGGTCAAAGAGAACAGCGAGGGCATCCGGGTAGCATAGCAGTCTATTCTGTTGCCCACCAACACGGGGATTGCCAGTTCGAATCCCCCTGTTACCAGCGGTTTGGTTGGGCGTCCCTACAGACACAATTAGCCATGTCTGCGAGTGGGAAGCCAGATGTGGGTATGTGTCCTGGCCACTGCACTAGCACCTCCTCTGGTCGGTTGGGTGCCTGTTCCTTGGGGGGGGGGGACTAGGGGGAATAGCGTGATCCTCCCTCGTGCTACATCCCCCTGATGAAACTCCTCACTGTCATATGAAAAGAAGTGGTTGGCGACTCCACATGTATCGGAGGAGGCATGGTCTGCAGTCCTCCCCGGATCGGCAGAGGGGCTGGAGCAGCGACCGGAACAGCTCAGAAGAGTGAGGTAACTGGAAAGGTACAATTGGGGAGAAAATCCCCCCCCCTCAAAAAAAAAAGACAACAGTGATACTCACCCACACCTCCATTTTCCCCATGACGTCCATCTGCTTGCCCGGAGAACCAGGCCCCTACGACTTTACAATCACCTACGCTACATGACACCCCTACATTGTACTTGTTTGCTGTCATTAAGAACACTGCTGTTAAAGCTTTTCTTGACACGGGATCTGAAATTTCGTTGATCAGTGAAGCTCTGTGGATGTCAATACCTGCTCTACAGACAAAGCCCATTCATAAGTTATATATACTGGCAAGGTCAGTGACAGGTGAGCCTCTTAATACACTTGGTATGTTGCCCATCACTATCAGACTAGGGATGAGTGTGTCACATACAATGCCCAGGTAGCGAGGAATGCTACTCAATCAGTGATTCTTGGATGGGACTTTTTGCTGAAACATCATGCAGTCATTGACCTGACAGAGAATCATCTGAAACTCTGGAATTGGACAGTTCCTCTGCTCCACACAGATTGCCCCTCTCAAGTGTAATACTGTGTCTTTAGCACCTGTGACTATTCCCACCATGTCACAAACGAACATGTTAGTCAAGATCTGATCTGCCACAGGTGAGCTATACCAAACCCCTAATCACATGGGCATCTTGGAACCTGATCCCATCACTCTGCCAGGCCTCTTAGTTTTATGCACATCAACCCATGTCAAAAAAAGGCATCAATTGTGTTCATGTGATGAACCCCACCAATGATGATTGTCATGTGTCATGTGACACAAGAATAGGGGAATGTTACTCTGTTGTAAATCAGTGTGGAGAAGAATTCTCAATTGTCGGATCAACAGTAGCTGAAACACAGGCACAGTCATACCCCATTGTCAACCTCAGCCAGGCAGCACTGGACCATGAACAATGGGGCCAGCTGCAGAGTTTAATCAGAAAATATTCTGTCTTCAGTGCTCACAAGCGAGACTACGGAAGAACTGATCAAGTCAGACACCATATCAAGACAGGTGATGCGGAGCCCATCAAGCAGCGAGCCTACAAAGCATCACCCAACATCCGAGGTGAAATAGAGAGGCAAGTTCAGGAGCTACTTGATAATGACATCATCGAAGAGAGCTGTAGCCCATGGTCTTTGCCTGTCGTTTTAGTGAAGAAAAAGGATGCAAGTTAGCGATTTTGTATTGATTCACTGTGAAAGATTCATATCCCTTGCCATGCCCAGCAGATGCCTTAGATAGCTTGTTAGGGTCATCTGGTTCTGCGCCATGGATCTGTCCAGTGGCTACTTGCAAGTGGGACTGGAATCCAAGGACAAACAGAAAACTGATTCACCGCTGGAAGTGCTTTATACCAGTTTAAAGTCATGCCGATGGGAGACGAATGCACCCCGACGTTTCAAAGATTGATGGAGTTGGTGCTTCGTGGCCTCCACTGGAAAGAGTCTCTCATTTATCTGGACGATGTGCTCATCTTTAGCCCAACCTTCCCTGACCACCTGAAAATCCCTGAAGAAGTCTTCAGCCGTTTCCGTTCCGCTGGCCTCAAGCTGAAAGCCGCCAAATGCTGCTTTGCATGCAGCCAAGTAACTTTCGTAGGGGATACTGTTTCCGGCCAAGGTCTCCAGCCTGACGCAAAGAATCTGGACAAAGTTCGTGAGTGGCCAACCTCCAGAACGACCACTGAAGTAAGAGCCTTTGTAGGTTTGTGTTCGTCCTAGATGCTTTGTCAGGGACTTTTCAGTGATTGCATCACCTCTTCATGCTCTCACACAAAAGGGTTCTCTATTCAGGTGGACAACGTTATGTGAAGATGCTTTGAAGTCCCTGAAGTATGCCCTCACCAATCCCCATGTAGTGGCTCATACCATCTTCTCTTAGCCATTCCTGCTATACACTGATGCATCCCAGGAGTCTGTGGGAAGCATGCTGGCTCATATTCAAGACCACAGTGAGTGAGTTATAGCATATGCGAGTTGCACCTTGACCCCATCACAGCGAAAATGGTCCACATATGATCGTGAGTTGTGGGGTATTGTGTGATCTGAGACATTTCAAGCATTTTGTCATAGGTACCGCAAGATCATCACTGACATAAGCTGCTGCTGAATCTGAAGAGAACACCTGCTGACAGACCTGACAGGTAGACACGGACGATGGATACTGGAGCTTGATGTGTATGACTACACTATCGTTCACAGGGAAGAAAACATGCATGCCAATGCAGGTGCCATGTCGACGGCTTAATTCAGACACAAAATCGAAAGCAGTTCAGCGTGTATTATCCGCTTCCGGTACTACGCCAACAGTGACATCTACTGGTGAGAACTCAGATAACGCCACAACAGTTCCAAATACCTGCCCCACACTTCAACTGATCTGGATGTGTTACGGAGACAACAGCAAGAAGACAACTCCCTCCAGACTGTAACTGCCTGGAAAGAAAAATACAAACACCAGCCACATCGTGGACTGTTGAAGCGCTCATCTGCAACTGTGAGGAAACTCTGGCATGAATTCTCCAGATTTCTCATTCAAGATGGCGTACTTTGTAGAAATTCAAATCACCGCACACAGCACCTGTCTATCAAGTGGTGCTTCCTGAGGGCCTTATTCCCACAGCATTGAAAGCTCTGCATGACAATGAGTTTAGTGGACATTTGGCAGCTCATCGTACTTTGCATGGAACGCTTGCCATGTCAAACCCAGAGTTCTCCATCTCCTCACGAGTGAGCCACATTGCAGTCAATTCAGCAGACCATTCTTTCCAGAAGGTTTCTGTTGATATAACAGAGCGTCCAGTCAGATCACAGGGAAATCAGTACGTGTTAATCATTATGGACTATTTTACACGCTGTCAATCTTTTCCCCATGAAAGAGCAACGTCCGACCATGGTTGCACAGTGTATTTTTGAGGAGTACATTAGACACCATGGCATTCCCGAGTCCATCCACAATGACTTAGGTAGGCAGTTTGAGACTGACTTAGTTAGACAGCTGTGCGGCATGCCGGGAATTGAGAAGACCCATAACTCTCCATATCATGCTCAATCCGATGGTATGGTTGAGAGGCTTAACAGGACGTTCAGAGCAGCTTGCATATACATGTCTCAGAGTGGGGGTGAATGGAACAAGTATTTGCCACAGGTGGAGCTTGCCTATAATTCTAGCACACATTCAAGCACTGGGTTCTCTCCCTTTTTCCTCACCCATAGGAGGGACCCACACTTGCTTGTGGGTATATTGTTGAACTGTAGTCTGACTGTGACGGCCTCCACACCAGGAACACCGGCAACATATTCTAGTTAGCTGACCGTGCAGTTATCTCGGGCATTTGGGGAAGTAGCACAGAAGTCCGCCATGTCAAAACTATGGCAAAGACACCAATGACAAGAAAGTGGTGTTTTATCCACACAAGATGGGAGAGCTTGTGCTGCTTGATGATCCAGCTCAGCATATGACCAAGTTGGCACCCAGATGGAAAGGATCATTCCTCATTGTGAGGCGGACGGACAAGGATGGCAGCCCAGGTGTGACGTATGAAATTACAGATCCACAGAATGAAGCTTAGCAGAAATTAGTAGTTCACCATAACCGCCTTAAAGCTTTCAAGGGAACTTTGCCTATTGGCCCAGTCAACCCCAGTACCTCAAAGTGATCTGATGTGAGTATGGGTCAGGTGCCACACCAACCTACCCTCACTACATTGTCTGGCGCTCTTCCTTATCATCCTGCCACCCCCTCCATACGTGCCCAGACGAACTGTTCCAACGACGAGTAGGCCTGCCCAGCCTGTTCCAGTTCCCCATTCTCGCCTTCCCCCATCTGCTGCTGTTGGTGCAGATGACAGCAGGCCCCCCTTCTCCTGCCCTGGCTGAACCCTCTTACACTACGCGCAGTGGCCGCATGGTCAGGCCACCCAAGAAGTTTGGAGACTTTCTTGTTTGGAAAAAAAAGACAAGTCTTTTGGATTTTCATGTTCAGTATCTCCCCTCTTCATACATTTTATTGTAATTTGTGTACATGCATTGTGTAGCCTCATGCAGTTAGCTGGATTGATGTCAGGATTTAATAATGTTCTGCTGTTAGTTATCTTAAAAAAAAAGAGTGAATGGATATGACTTGTATTGTGTTAGTCATTGCATAGTGGTTTATACATTTCAGGGCTAATGTGAACCACTGAAATGAGCAAATTTCTTTTGCTGCAGGGGATGACTGTGAGGTTAGGGTTAGGTTCAGGATTAAATAATGTCACTATGGTCTGCAGGAGGCTAGCGAGGCCTACCTGGTGGGTCTGTTTGAAGACACCACCCTGTGCGCCATCCATGCCAAGCGTGTCACCATTATACCTAGACATCTTGCTGGCTCGTCGCATCCATGGGTAATGTGCTTAAACACTGTCCTCTTCTGCCTCCTTCTCACCTCTTCTCCTTCCTTCACCAGTCCATCCTTTCCTCACCCTGTCCTTAGCCTGTTCCCTTCTTTCCCTATGTTGGTAGTATGTAGAGAAAAAAATTATATTATGAATTAAGTGTATAGTTGTGGCCCTGTGATTCCAAGGTTTCTCCCCGTCTGCCACCCAATGACTGCTGGGATAGGCTCCAGCATCGCTGTGACCCTGAGAGCAGGATAAGCAGTTTGGATAATGGATGGATGGATTAAATAATGTTCTGCTATTAGTTATTTTAAAAATGGAGAATGCATGGGTAATATGACATGTATTGTTAGTCAATGTATAGTAGCTATAAGGGTTTTGACCGCTTTGCTTTAGTTCCGAGGGAGTGTTCCTGGTGGGAGCATTTTTAGTAAGGGACACATGAGCAAGAGAGAACAGGCGTAGTTATAGGTGAGTGGATATCTGCTATTAAGCTGAAAAATAATAAAGAAGTAATCCAAGTGGTTTATCTTCATGCTGGAGACTGTGAAGTGTCAAACCATAGGATTACACATGTTAGAAGAGACCTGATCTGGGGCGAAAACCAATACTTCAGTTTTACTGATTTTAATTGAAGAAAATTTTGAGACATCCAGTTACTAATCTCAGCCAGACACTTGTGCAGAGTAGCTAAATTTGAGAGGTCAACATGCTTAATGGATAAATAGAGTTGTGTATGATCAGCGCAACAATGATAAAACACACAATCACATTGATGGATCAAGCGTCCTGAGGGGAGCATATATAATGAAAATAAAATGGGTCCAAGAATTGAGCCTGAAGCACCCCACAAGTCAAAGGCTTGGATATCTTGTCATCAACGGATACAAAAAAAACTTGCGGTTATATAAATTAGAGGAAAACCGGTTTATAGCTACATCAGATCCAATGTAAAAATGCCCAGCACAATCCAAGCCGTAAGAAGGCAGGTGCTGGGCCGAAAACAAGCAAACAATGAAAAGAACAACAGCTCGCACACTGCAGGGCTCCAATTTCCATTTATTTATTGAACCAACACCACTGTGACGTTTCGAGTACCACTGCTCATCAGCCGATCAATTAGAATGGCGTGATCAATAGCGTCAAAGGCCACAGACAAATCTAGAAGAACTAAAATGGAAATTTCTCCGGGGTCGAGCTGCATGAGAATATCATTCATGACCCATAGCAGAGCTGATCAGGGCTATGTTTGATGAAAGCCTGATTGGTATTTGCAATTGCCATTTTCTTCAACCAGTCCCAGAACTTGCTTGCAGACCAATTTTTCCAAAATCTATCTATAACATTAAATCAATAAATGGCCCCATAGGTTTGAGTCATCCATCCATTATCCAAACTACTTATCCTGCTCTCAGGGTCGCGGGATGTTGGAGCCTATCCCAGCAGTCATTGAGCGGCAGGTGGGGAGACACCCTAGACAGGCCGACAGGCCATCACAGGGCCTGAAGGACACAATATTTTCAATAAATTCCAGTCCAGCTGTCATCACAAACGCAGTACAGAAACAGCACCACTATGAGTGACAAATGACATCCTCATGCGAGCTGACAATGGCGAACATTCTATCCTGGTCCTGCTTGACTTAACTGCTGCTTTTGATACTATTGATCACTCCTGCAAAATAAAATTCATTACAGTCTCGCACTTTCTGACCTGAGCCCAAGTATTGTCTGTAATCTATTTTCAACAGACTTTCAGTAATTGTGTGAATGATCTTTGTTTGCTATTAAACCAGCCCTCCCAAAAAAAAAAAAAAAAAAAAAGCAAATTAACACTGTTGGGCCGTTTATGGAAAGTCAAACTAATACTGAAAATCACTGTGATAAATTCAAGTACAGCTTTTTTATATGGAGTTGTTCTTTATCTGATGCGAGGGTCTAAGGACGGGATGTTGTATGGGCTAAAATTGAAAAGCTTGATTCAGGTCTGGTCACAGTGTGTTTAAAGAAGAAAAAAATTGCAAAATAACTGGCACATAGGCGTCCGGGTAGCGTAGCGGTCTATTCCGATCACCAGTTCATATCCCCGTGTTACCTCCGGCTTGGTTGGCCGTTCGCTACAGACATAATTGGCTGTGTCTGCAGATGGGAAGCCGGATGTGGGTATTTTTCCTGGTCACTGCACTAGCGCCTCCTCTGGTTGGTTGGGGCGCCTGTTCAGGGGGGAGAGGGAACTGGGGGGAATAGCGTGATCCTCGCACGTGCTATGTTCCCCTGGCAAAACTCCTCACTGTCAGGTGAAAAGAAGCAGCTGGCAACTCACCATGTATCAGAGGAGGCATGTGGTAGTCTGCAGCCCTCCCCGGATCGACAGAGGGGTTGGAGCAGCGACCGGAACGGCTCGGAAGAGTGAGGTAATTGGCCAAGTATAACTGAAAAAAAAAGGGGGGGGGGATGCAAAAAAAAAAAACAACAACTAAATTCAGTTCAGTAAACTTTGTTGGATTAACAAGGCCTTCTTAACACCGCTAAAGCTTAGGTGCTGTCAGGTGAAAAGAAGCGGCTGGTGACTCCCCATGTATCGGAGGAGGCATGTGGTAGTCTGCAGCCCTCTCTGGATCGATAGAGGGGGTGGAGCAGCGACCGGGACGGCTTGGAAGAGTGGGGTAATTGGCCAAGTACAAATGGAAGAAAAAGGGGGGAAAAGCAAAAAAGAATAAAAAAGTAAGCTTTGTTGGCGCAACAAAGCCTTCTTAACACTGCTAAAGCTTAGGTGCATAATACATGTCTAACAGGTCACCATTGTAGCAAAAAAATAAAAAAATAAAAAGTATACATATTGTTAATTTAGATTCTTCTTCGTTGGATTTTAGAGGCTGTTTGCATCCAAAACGTTGCAATACTGCCTTCTACTGGATTGAAAATAAGAGTAGATTCTCGACCAGGACAGCTCAGAAGAGTGGGGTAATTGGCCAAATGTAATTGGGGAGAAAAAAGGAGGAAAAATAAAAAACAAACAAAAAAAATCTATGACAGACAAGTTTTGTAGAAGGCACAGTCAATCTTAGCCAGCTCTGACCACCAACTCTTGGAGGAATTTATTCTTCTCCCCTCTGGGCGGAGACACAGGTCCCCCAGGGTAAAAATCAATCAGTTTAAATTTAAATGAACTAAAAAATGTTTTTAATGTAGTCTATGGCACATCTGAGTCTTCATTAGGATCCCTCGTCACCAGGCCTCTTCAGCACAGCATTATATTTGACGGCAGCACCATCTGATCTTAGCTGCACCTCCACTATGCTGAAGACTGAAATGACCTGCGGAGAACACACAAATTAGTCAAAACAGTCTTGGCTGTATAATCTGACTGGTCAAGGATCATGTTAATGACTCCCATTATGCACAGGGAGCTCTGCCAAATCTTTGACCCAGGAGTGTTTTGTTCAGCTTTCTCCTTTTGACTTCCTCTTCTATTATTCTGTTTTTAAACTTTTTTGACAAAAACATTGACAGCACTGAAATCACAATGCCTCAGGACCTTTTTCTCAATGTGATAAGGTAAACTTTGGTACACAGCTGTGCCTCAGTGACTGTTACCATTGTACAAATAACGAAAAGAACACTTTTTGGGTATCACTACTAGGTTGTTTGCTTTGGAAAATTGACTTCTTTAAAAAAGATACCTCCATCTAATCAAGGGTAAGACCTAAGAATAAAAAGCCTGGAATTAAGCCTGGTTTCCTTATTTGTCCGTACAAGCTTCTTTTTTTTTTGTGGTTCTTACCTGCTGTGCTGAGGATTTCCTTGGGTCCTCTGATGCCCAGATTAGAGTCAGCTCTCCTTTTTTACCCACCTTGTGATAGTGGAATGTCTCCAGTCCTGCCAGAGACTGAGACAAAAAAACATGGATGTTTTCAAATGACAACAAATTTACCGCAAAAAACAATCTATCTTAGCCTAAAGTATGACGTATAATGAGATAAACTGCAAAATATACCAGGACATAGGATGAGACAAAAGGCCTTTTTATTTACAAATGAGAAGGCTATATGATCATAAATAAGGTACAATTTTAATGGTCCTCTGCGTGGAAATTAAAAATGCAAAATGAAAAAAAAAAAAATTCAAGACACGTCAAAAAATGGCTTTGGGAGAGCATTTTTCACCTCAAAATCTCTACTTTGTTGACTTGCACATTCTTTATTTCATGGATCTAAGAAGGTAACATTTATCTGGCTGAAATTGGACTTTAGCCCAAAAAAACCCAAACAAACAACCGTCAATTAAGGCTGAACGATTAACAGAATTCAAACCGAAATCGCAATGTAATAGAACACAATTTTCAAATCGCAAAGGCTGCGATTAAAATAAACAGTTTTTTTTAATGTTATATAATCTAACCAACCAGAGGGTTGGAAACACCCGGCCATATGGGGTTCATGTACACACATGCTACCCTACGTTCACGTGACATGTGAGTGAGAGCAGTAAATGAAGAAAACAACTTGCCACGCTACGCTGTGATTGTAGCAGTAACATTACTATCTTGTGAACATGGCCTCTGCAGAACCGAACACCGAGGAGGTGACTTTACTGTCAAAGAGGACCAGTACGTCGGTTGTCTGGACCTATTTTGGATTTAGGAAAGACAATGCTGCACAGAGTCAGGTATTGTGCAGAATGTGTCTTGCTACCATAACAACAACACAGGGCAAGAAGGGTGGCGTACAAGAGTGGAGGAAAGTGCACAGGTGGCTATATCTTATGTAGAAGGCGCAATCTGAAAAGGATTGGACACCGCAAGGTGGTGACAGGGGAGAACGTAGCTAGGCAGAATCGGGTGGTGGTCTGTAGGATGACTTTGGAGACCAAGAAGAGGAAGCAAGTGAAGGCAGAACCAAAGATCAAATGGTGGAAGTTGAAGAAGGAAGACTGTTGTGTGGAGTTCAGGGAGGAGTTAAAGACAGGCACTGGGTGGTAGCGAAGAGTTGCCAGGTGGTTGGGCAAGCACTTCAGAAATAGTAAGGGACACAGCTAGGAAGGTGCTTGGTGTGTCATCAGGGCAGAGGAAGGAAGACAAGGAGACTTGGTGGTGGAATGAGGAAAGCACAGCAAAGTATACAGAGAAAGAGGTTGGCAAAGAAGTGGGATAGTGAGAGAGATGAAGAAAGTAGACAGGAGTACAAGGAGATGCAGTGTAAAGCAAAGAGAGAGGTGGTAACGGCAAAGGAAAAGGCATATAGTGAGTTGTATGAGAGGTTAGACACTAAGGACGAAGAGAAGGATTTGTACTGATTGGCTAGACAGAGGGACCGAACTGGGAGGGATGTGCAGCAGATTAGGGTGCTCAAGGATAAAGATGGAAATGTGCTGAAAAGCGAGGAGAGTGTGATGAAGGCGTATGAGTTTAAATACTTGGAGTCAACTGTCCAAAGTAACAGGGAGTGCAGAAGAGAGGTGAAGAAGCGAGTGCAGGCAGGGTGGAGAAGGAGTGATTTGAGACAGAAGGGTACCAGCAAGACTTGAAGGGAAGGTTTACAAGACGGTTGTGAGACCAGCTATGTTATATGGTTTGGAGACAGTGGCACTGATGAAAAGACAGGAGGTGGAGCTGGAGGTAGCAGAGTTGAAGATGCTAAGATTTTTGTTGGGAGTGACAAAGATTGAAAGGATTAGGAATGAGCATATTAGAGGGACTGCTCAGGTTGGACGGTTTGGAGACAAAGCAAGAGAGGCAAGATTGTGATGGCTTGGACATTCGAGCAAAAACATAGAATAAACAAATGGTTGCTACATGTATCCACATCTAGGTTGTGATCCAACATGGCAGCAACGAGAAAGTCATGTGACCGATGGGAATAATGAATTGAGAAGAAGATCCCTTGCCCTGGTGGAAGCTGCACAAGATCAACTTTCCATGACTAAGCAAGTTGGCCTGCAAGTATCTTTGTGTACCAGCCACAAATTCTCCATCAGAATGTCTGTTTAGCTCTGGAGGGAATATAGTAACTTAAACTTGTTCGTCCTTAAAACCAGCAAAAGTGGATATGGTTTTCCTGGCAAAAAAACCTGTGAGTTACTGAGAACCATACAGTAAGATGACATAGTGGCTGCCAGAGCCACACTCCTGGTGCACTTTAGTCTTTGGTTTGTTACTGTCAGTAAGATTAATATTTAATATTTATATTAATTTTCAGTTTCTTTTTAGATTTTATTAAAAAGCAAAATCCAGATGTTTACATTTTACATGTTTATTACAATGACTTTAAGTTATCTAAATATTTTTAGAGTGGTAGAGCCACAGATTTGTTCTTTTTTATGTTTATGTACTTTAGTTTGTGTGATTAGTTACTGTTACTGACTGGCGATCAGTAAGATTTGTATTTTTCATTTTAATGTTCATACCAGGCCCATTTTTCTGCAGTGTTTTTTTTGTTCCTCTTTCAGATTTTATTAAAAAGTTCAGTCATAATTATATTACCTGTTTACAAGGCCTGAAGTCAGTCAATATTCTGTGATTGAAGGTTTTTATTTTTACAATTCAGTATTTAAATAAAGACATGTTATTGATATCAATTCATGCATCAATTCATCTCAATTTATCATAACACATAGGCCTGGCCTACAGGAAAGAGCAGTTTATATGTTGAGTGTATCCAATGTTGTTTTGATCATACTATGGAGTGATTTATTACTCGTGTTTAATGAATAATACAGGAGATAAGGAACTTTAAAAAAATTCCATACTAAATCACAATCGCATTATCGGTCTAAAAAAAAAAATCGCAATTAGATTTATTTTCCCCAAATCCTTCAGCCCTACCATCGACTGGACTCAGCCAGTCGCCCAATGCCGATATTTTCGTCCAATTGCCCCAAATGTACGTCTTCTGGAAAGATGATCGATAATCTGAGAAAAAAAGAAGGTTAAAGTGAAAATTTTACTTGTAAATGGATTGAAATCCAACCAACCTTGCAATAAATACGTTTTTGAACCCCATAGCGAAGCACCAGCACATCAAAGGACTGATCCAGCACTCCCATCACCATGGCCTCAGAGTCCAGAGGACCACACTCCTGTTGAAAATATTGTAGGACGACTTATCAGTTATATGGCTGTCTTGGATACTAACACTTAGGTTGTGAGTTGGTATCATGAACATAGCATCAAACAACTTTTAAGTTTACATTTCAGGAAATTAGCTGACAAATTTTACAGCTCCACCCAAATTACAAGAAATCTTTAAAAAGGAGGAGTGCAAGGGTCAAAGCCATTGTAAAGTGGAACTCCGGTGACCAAGGCAGTCCTTAATAGAAAAAAATGTGCTTCGACAAAGTCATTAAAAAAATGATAAGGAGGGGGAGAAAAGGGACGTTTGTGAGGAGTTAGTGATTAGAGGTTAAAAATGGGGAAATGGCATTGGACCGGGTTTATTCAATGTTCGTAAAACAAGCTTTTTATAACAAGGATTATATTGTAATCTGTTGTATCATGTCCACGATAATATGGAAGAAAAAAAACAAGCAAGTATTTATTTAAAGTCCTATTTTCAAACATCGTGTTGTGATGTGGCTCCGGTACCTTGACAAATGCTCCAAAAAACAAATCTGTGCTGAGCTCCTGGACTCTCTTAGAGGCAGTTTTCTTGTCATTGCAATGTAATGCCTGCTTATGGACCTCCTCTCCTGTCAAACCTATACAGGGTACGCAACCTACAAGACGCAAACATTCGTTGGACAGATATGGACAAATGTAAATGAGAATAAAAAAGAATAACAAAAAGCACAAAAATAAATAAACCGATTCAAACAGTCACAAACATGAGCACTCGCACACAAAGGAGGCAAAGACTGGGGAAACAATAGTAATTCAAGAGAACATGACAAATGTTGAGTTCAGTTTGAGATCTGAGGCTGTCTTGTGTTTTGTTCACATTTGCAGTTCTACAATATCACCCAACAATGTCCAGCATCACAAGAGAGACACTATCCAAAAAAAGAAAAAAAGAAAAAAAAAAGACGTCTTTTGTATTGGTGTGTGGGTAAGAGAGGGATGGATCCAAAGCACGATGCAGAATATGAGCCCCCCCCCCCCGACACGGCTTGTTATGGCGGCAAACTCCACCAAACTGGTATCACTGAAGGCTCTAGTACACTCTCCTATACATTCTTCTACTTCTCCCTATACTAAAAACACAATTGTTAAAACCTCTCTTGGGATCTGGGTTCAGTTTAAGTGCTATTTTGGTCTACAATAATTTTCTACCTATGCCCCATTAGCTGATAATCACCCTCCTTCCCTGGCAGACTGTGCTTTCTTGATTTGGTCAAATCTTGGTATCAACACTTTTAAAGACTTGCATATTGATAACGTTTTTGCATCCTATCAGCAACTTTCAGACAGATTTTCACTTCCTAGGCAAAAATTTTTCAGATATTTACAGGTCCGTAGTTTTGCCCGTAACACATTCCCCATGTTTCCCAACCTACCAAATGATTCCATTGACACCAGTCCCAACCCTGAAAGGCTCAATTTCATATACAGTGCATCCGGAAAGTATTCACACCCCTTCACTTTCCCCACATTTTGTTATGATACAGCCTTATTCCAAAATGGATTAAATTCCTTTTTTTCTCATCAATCTACACACAATACCCCATAATGACAAAGTGAAAAAAGGTTTTGTAGAAATTTTTGCAAATTTATTAAAAATAAAAAACTGAAATATTGAATGTACATAAGTATTCACAGCCTTTACTCAGTACTTGGTTGAGGCACCCTTGGCAGCGATTACAGCCTCAAGTCTTCTTGGGTATGAAGCTACAAGCTTGGCACACCTATATTTGGGGTATTTCTCCCATTCTTCTCTGCAGATCCTCTCGAGCTCTGTAAGGTTAGATGGGGAGCGTCGCTGCACAGCTATTTTCAGGTCTTTCCAGAGATGTTCAATGGGGTTCAAGTCTGGGTTCTGGCTGGGCCACTCAAGGACATTCACAGACTTGTCCTGAAGCCACTTCTTCGTTGTCTTGGCTGTGTACTTAGGGTCATTGTCGTGTTGAAAGGTAAAACCTTCGCCCCAGTCTGAGGTCCTGAGCACTCTGGAGCAGGTTTTCATCAAGGATCTCTCTGTACTTTGCTCCATTCATCTTTCTCTCGATCCTGACTAGTCTCCTAGTTCCTGCTGCTGAAAAACATCCCCACAGCATGATGCTGCCACCATCATGCTTCATTGTAGGGATGGTATTAGCAAGGTGATGAGAGGTGCCTGATTTCCTCCAGACGTGACGTTTGGCATTCAGGCCAAAGAGTTCAATCTTGGTTTCATCAGACCAGAGAATCTTGTTTCTCATGGTCTGAGAGTCCTTAAGGTGCTTTCTGGCAAACTCCAAGCGGGCTGTCATGTGCCTTTTACTGAGCAGGGGCTTCTGTCTGGCCACTCTACCATAAAGGCCTGATTGGTGGAGTGCTGCAGAGATGGTTGTCCTTCTGGAAGGTTCTCCCATCTCCACAGAGGAACGCTGGAGCTCTGTCAGAGTGACCATCGGGTTCTTGGTCACCTCCCTGACCAAGGCCCTTCTCCCCCGATTGCTCAGTTTGGCTGGGCGGCCAGCTCTAGGAAGAGTCCTGGTGGATCCAAACTTCTTCCATTTACGAATGATGGAGGCCACTGTGCTCTTCGGGACCTTCAAAGCTGTAGAAATTTTTTGTACCCTTCCCCAGATCTGTGCCTCGATACAATCCTGTCTCGGAGGTCCACAGACAATTGCTTTGACTTCATGGCTTGGTTTCTGCTCTGACATGCACTGTCAACAGTGGGACCTTTATATAGACAGGTGTGTGCCTTTCCAAATCATGTCCAATCAATTGAATTTACTACATGTGGACTCCAATCAAGATGTAGAAACATCTCGAGGAAGATCAGTGGAAACAGGATGAACCTGAGCTCAATTTTGAGTGTCATAGCAAAGGGTGTGAATACTTATGTACATGCAATATTTCAGTTTTTTATTTTTAATAAATGTGCAAGAATTTCTACAAAACATTTTTCACTTTGTCATTATGGGGTATTGTGTGTAGATTGATGAGAAACAAAAAGGAATTTAATCCATTTTGGAATAAGGCTGTAACATACCAAAATGTGGGGAAAGTGAAGGGGTGTGAATACTTTCCGGATGCACTGTATATACAACCAAATCAATCTTTTACGTCCAGAGTCATTAAACTCTAGTATAAAGACCCATTGGGAGGGGGATCTGGGGGAGGTAATACCAGAGGAAGTTTGGGTGGAGATTTTAGAACGTGTACGTGGCTCATCTATTTGTGCAAGACATGGTCTTATTCAGTGTAAAGTGGTACACCATACTTACTACACTAAGGCTCAGTGGCTAAGGTCTATGACGGTATATCACCAGCCTGTGATAGGTGTCAACAATCCCCTGCAAACCTCATACACATGTTTTGGCTTTGCCCATCCCTACAAAATTACTGGACAGAAATGTTCAATACCCTGTCAGAGATAACTGGGGGAAAAATAGAACCAAATGCTCTTGGTGCTTTGTTTGGGGTCTCCACCCCATCGCCCTCCCTCTCTAAATCCAAAAAAGACGTTTTGGCTTTTGTCACCCTACTGGCTAGAAGATTAATCTTGACCAGGTGGAAATCAGCTGTAGCTCCCTCTCATACCCACTGGATAAGAGACATCCTCTACTTTCTGAGATTAGAAAAAATCAGATTTTCGTTAAGTGGCTCCATTCTTCTTTCAATTTGATCAGAAAATGAATTTCCAATTTATCCCTGATTGAGGCAGCTCTTGTGGTTTAGATGGGCACTAATATTGAGTCTGTTTTGACGTGGGTGATGTGTTGCTGCACTGACTATTGGTGTCTACTATTGACAAGGTTTATTGTTGGTCAACCGATGGGGGCTTTTTTTTTTGGTTGTGTGGTTTGTTTGTTTTCTTGGTTTCTGTGGGTTGTTGTGGTGTTTAGCAATGGGTCAATTGTGACTTTTTGTGATGTGTCTTTGTAAAGGGAATGTGTACTTTTCACCCTTTTTGAATGCTCTGATGACACAGGTGTATTTTTTGTTGTTGTTGCAAATCCCAATTAAAAAAAAAGAGATGCAGAGAAAATGTCTTGTGCTTACTGTGTGGAGGCAACTCACCCAATGAGGAGGCCAGCAGCCTGTGTACAATGACATCTGCGTAACGTCGGATGGGAGAAGTGAAGTGGGTGTACAAAGGAACGTTGAGGGCGTAGTGTTTAAACAGGATCTCATCTTTCAGCACACTGGTGCAGAAGTACACTGCCATCTAGGAGAAACAAATGACCCACGTTAAAGACATCATCTAGTGACTTTAATTCATAAGATCCCTTAGATTGCTATGAAAATACCTGGAATGTGCAATGATTCAGTAAGAAATGCTTTCAATGACGTTTCCACTGACAAACTTATAATGCTGAATCACTTAACCCTCCTCAGGCTTCACCATAAAACTTCAAGATAAATCTATACTTATTAGGATTTTAATTGCATATCAGCGCTTCAGTGAGTAGAGAGCAGGTTGAGGAGAGCCTTGAGAGTTGGAATGATGCACTGGAGAAAAGAGGAATGAAAGTCAGTAGAAGCAAAACGGAATACATATACATGAATGAGAGGGAGGACAGCAGAATAGTGAGGATACAAGGAGTAGAGGTGGCGAAGGTGGATGAGTAAGTAACAGGGGAGTGCAGATGAGAGGTGAAGAAGAGAGTGCACAGGGTGGAGTGAGTGGAGAAGAGTGTCAGGAGTGGTTTGTGACAGAAGGGTACCAGCAAGAGTTAAAGGGAAGGTTTACAAGATGGTAGTGAGACCAGCTATGTTGTACGGTTTGGAGAAAATGGCACTAATGAAAAGACAGGAGGCAGAGCTGGAGGTGGTAATGTTGAAGATGCTAAGGTTTTTGTTGGGAGTGACAAAGATGGACAGGATTAGGAAAGAGTACATTAGAGGGACAGCTCAGGTTGGACGGTTTGGAGACAAAGCAAGAGAGGCAAGATTTAGATGGTTTGGACATGTGCAGATGAGAAATGCTGGGTATACTGGGAGAAGGATGCTGAAGATGTAGCTGCCAGGCAAGATGAAAAGAAGAAGGCCAAAGAGATGGTTTTTGGATGTGGTGAGAAGAAGAAATTAAGTTATTATTACGTTTCTTTTATTAAATCCCCTTGGGTAAATTCAGTTACTGCAAATTAACCCTCCCTAGCTGTGGTCAGTGTAGCTAGGAGTAGTGGGCTGTCGCCTTCATGCTGCATCCAGGGACCGACTCCAGTTCCTTTCCCATTACCCTGGTCAGAGGCACAGTCAGGAGTATAAGTCTTAATGTGCATGTTTCTTTTGATGGTGGGGGAAACCGGAGCACCCGGAGAAAACCCACCGCAGACATGGAGAGAACATGCAAACTCCACACAAAGGATAACCCTGGGACTTGAACCCAGGACCTTCTTGCTGTCAGGCAACAGTGCTAACCACTGGGCAACCATGCTGCTGAAAAAGAATAATCAGAACAAGAATCAGTGCTTCCTCTGCCACAGACATGTTTGGCACATTCAGACTTACTCAGATTACAGTAAAACACAGTTGCATACTGTGGGGTTTCAGTCAGGGCCTTCAGTAACAAACTGCAGCCCCCCCACTGATACAGCCAACACAGCCACATACAAAATATACTATCACGCACTATATGCACTACTGAACACCAACAAGACAGCTGATCTTCAACAACAACATCGCGCACCGCTGCACTATAGCAGCTATTGCTACCATCATCATCAGATCTTCCTTTATGTCACTCAGCAACCAGTTTGCACACGTACACATGGCACAAAAACAACTAGAAGTGTATACTCAGTAGAGTGCAGATCTCTGCCTGGCATATCTCCCCTTCTCTGGTGCTCGGACTTGGCGACAAACCACCCCTTTTTTCGCCTACCAAGAGAAAGGGACCTTATTAGAAGACTTCAGATGTGTTTAACAGGTGGCGCAATGGTTAGCGCGGTCGCCTCACAGCAAGAAGGTGCTGGGTTCGAGCCCCTGGGTAGTCCAACCTTGGTGGGTCATCCCAGGTCATCCTCTGTGTGGAGTTTGCATGTTCTCCCCGTGTCTGCGTTTCCTCCCACAGCCCAAAGACATGTAAGTCACGTGAATTGGCCGTACTAAATTGTCCCTCGGAATGAAAGAGTGCGTGTGTGTGTGTCGGCCCGGCAGCCTGTCCAGGGTGTCTCCCCGCCTGCCGCCCAATGACTGCTGGAATAGGCTCCTGCATCCCCACGACCCTGAGAGCAGGATAAGCGGTTAAGATAATAGATGGATGGATGGATAGATGTGTTTAACTGTCACGGTTTTCATGATCATGATATAAAATGAATGTAGGTGAATGACTTCCATTCATGCTAAACCAATAAAACGGTAAGAAAATATAGCTCAGCCACAGGAAATTTTTTAATGCAACTACTGAGGTGATTTCCAGCTGTGGCTGTCATTAATCCTACTCTTGACATTGTGTGTATATAGATGAGTTTGTAACATTGGAGTCTATAGCACTCCAGCGTCTACAGGGTTCCCGTGCATCCTGGAAATTTATGGACTAGTTTTCCAGTCATGGAAAACACCTGGAAAATTTGAAAACTTATAAAATGTCCTGGAAATAGTCATGAGATCCTAGAAAATTATAAAGTTGTTAAGTCATATGTTCATCTAAGATTTAATTTTCAAAATGTTTTACTGAGCTCATATTGCACATTTTTAGCCACGGATGCCCCATTTCAGCCCTCGTTGATACCCAGCTATTGTCTGACTGTTCTGCAGTGCCACATGTTTGGAAAGGAAAGGAAGCTTTGATCAACACAGTGTTTATGTGAAAGCAACACATTTATGCATTGTATCCAGTTGTTAGCATGTTCATTTTTATATATAAACAGGTGCAACGTAAAAAAACGTGTTTACGTGTTGAGACATCAATTTCACGTAGTTTTGAGCTGTTTGGCCACCTTGTCAAATTTGAATCATTCATAGGTGACCTGTGAGCACGAGCAGATTCAGTAACTTATATACATATATATACAAGTCACTGAATATGTCCTTGAAAAATCCTGTAAAATGTTTTCCTTTCAAGAGTGGGAAACCTGGTCTAATCCCCCTCATGATGTCAGTTAAACAAACATATTTTGGTTCATCCAGTGTTCCTCCAGTTCTCCTGTGCCGAGATCAGCTGTGAATTATTTGCCTATTTGTAAAATACAATTGACGTCTCGTTTACTTTCAGTAATCTTACCTGAATATATAATGGGCATTGTTGCTCCCCGATCTAAATTAACCATGTGCATGGGTGCAGTAGGGATGGATATTATAAGGATTTTAACGGCACAACTATTCTTACTGATAACTGCCTATCGATCCAGTACTTTAACTGTACACTTATCAGTTCTTTTTATTTTCTAAGGAATAAAGATTGAGAACATAACTAACATTGCTATATTTTCTCATGTCTGGACAATGTTACTTTTAAATCATAAACCTATGTTTCTATAATTTAGTAATATCCATGTAGGCTCTAGGCTGCTGGCATACAGTGCATCCGGAAAGTATTCACACCCCTTCACTTTCCCCACATTTTGTTATGTTACAGCCTTATTCCAAAATGGATTAAATTCCTTTTTTTTCTCATCAATCTACACACAATACCCCATAATGACAAAGTGAAAAAATGTTTTGTAGAAATTTTTTGTAAATTTATTAAAAATAAAAAACTGAAATATTGCATGTACATAAGTATTCACACCCTTTACTCAGTACTTGGTTGAGGCACCCTTGGCAGCGATTACAGCCTCAAGTATTCTTGGGTATGAAGCTACAAGCTTGGCACACCTATATTTGGGGTATTTCTCCAATTCTTCTCTGCAGATCCTCTCGAGTTCTGTAAGGTTAGATGGGGAGCGTCGCTGCACAGCTATTTTCAGGTCTTTCGTTGTCTTGGCTAAGTGCTTAGGGTTGTTGTTGTGTTAAAAGGTAAACCTTCGCCCCAGTCTGAGGTACTGAGCGCTCTGGAGCAGGTTTTCATCAAGGATCTCTCTGTACTTTGCTCCATTCATCTTTCCCTCAATCCTGACTAGTATCCCAGTTCCTGCCGCTGAAAAACATCCCCACAGCATGATGCTGCCACCACCATGCTTCACTGTAGGGATGGTATTAGCAAGGTGATGAGAGGTGCCTGGTTTCCTCCAGATGTGACGTTCGGCATTCAGGCCAAAGAGTTCAATTTTGGTTTCCTCAGACCAGAGAATCTTGTTTCTCATGGTCTGAGAGTCCTTTAGGTGCTTTCTGGCAAACTTCAAGCGGGCTGTCATGTGCCTTTTACTGAGCAGAAGTTTCCGTCTGGCAACTCTACCATAAAGGCCTGATTGGTGGAGTGCTGCAGAGATGGTTGTCCTTCTGGAAGGTTCTCCCATCTCCACAGAGGAATGCTGGAGCTCTGTCAGAGTGACCATCGGGTTCTTGGTCACCTCCCTGACCAAGGCCCTTCTCCCCCGATTGCTCAGTTTGGCTGGGCGGCCAGCTCTAGGAAGAGTCCTGGTGGATCCAAACTTTTTCCATTTACGAATGATGGAGACCACTGTGCTCTTCGGGACCTTCAAAGCTGTAGAAATTTTTTTGTACCCTTCCCCAGATCTGTGCCTCGATACAATCCTGCCTCGGAGGTCCACAGACAATTGCTTTGACTTCATGGCTTGGTTTCTACTCTGACATGCACTGTCAACAGTGGGACCTTATATAGACAGGTGTTAGCCTTTCCAAATCATGTCCGATCAATTGGATTTACTACAGGTGGACTCCAATCAAGATGTAGAAACATCTCAAGGATGATCAGTGGAAACAGGATGAACCTGAGCTCAATTTTGAGTGTCATAGCAAAGGGTGTGAATACTTATGCACATGCAATATTTCAGTTTTTTATTTTTAATAAATTTACAAAACCTTTTTTACTTTGTTATTATGGGGTATTGTGTGTAGATTGATGAGGAAAAAAAGGAATTTAATCCATTTTGGAATAAGGCTGTAACATAACAAAATGTGGGGAAAGTGAAGGGGTGTGACTACTTTCCGGATGCACTGTACATAACATATCTGAGGTGGCTAGGGCAACACGAGATGACCTACAAGCTAGGCAATCAAAAACTGCATTTCTCCGCCTGTATTTGATGCACCTTTGCTATGTTTCCAAAGACTGCTTGTGTTTCCGCCCTTATATGCAAAAGACTTGTTGCACTTGTGGCAACGAGCATGGTCAGCATTGACTCTCGTGAACTATAACCAGTCTTTTGACTGTTTAGTTCTCTCCGCCATTGTCACTAAGAGCAGGCTCTCGATTCAGTTGCACCCCTCACTACCACAGCTAGGCTACTTAAGAGGCCTACATCCTGGTTTAATGACAAGACATGTGCGCTTAAGCAGGCCTGCAGTACACTGGAACGTAAATGGCGAAAATCAAAACTGGAAGTTTTTTACCTATCTTGGCATGAGTGTTTATTGAAATACAAGCATGCTTTATCTGCCGCAAAAGCAGCATATCTCTCTCAATTAATTGATATAAACATAACCCCAAATTTCTCTTTGACAGTATCTAAACTTATTAAAAAGCAGCCATCTAGTAAATGCTCACCATTCATGGCCCATGATTTTCTGGACTTTTTCTGCAATAAGGTTGATGAGATCATAAACAAAATTAGTTCAACTCCAGCTACTCCTGCAGATCCTGTCTTTCCAAATTCATATCTATACAATGAGTCACTGATAGTTCGTTATCACAGCTTTTGAAACTATCTCTCAATACTTTGACTAGTTTGTGTCGGCTTCTAAACCAACTAATTGCCTACTTCACCCTTTACCAGAAAAACTTTTTAAAGATCTCTGACCTTTCCTGGGACCTACAATGCTAGACATTTATCACTTACTATGGGCAGTGTTCCTGGAAGTTTTAAGACAGTTGTGGTTAAGTCTCTACTTAAAAAAAAACCACACCTTGATCCAGGGTCTCTTAATAACAATCGATCAGTCTCTAATCTTCCATTCTTTTCTAAAGTACTAGAGAGAGTTGCGTAACAACTTTCGACCCCTGTAGAAGAAAACTATATTACCCTTTTCAATTGGCTTTCAGGGCCTGTCACGCCACTGAAACTGCTCTGACCAGAGTGGTGCACGATCTACTAGCTATGGACTCTGATTCCACTTCTGTTCTTCTACTACTGGACCTCAGCGCAGCCTTTGACACAATTGATCACTGTATACTATTAGAATACATTTCATGTTGGTTGCTCTGGCTTAGCTCTCTCTTGGCTTAAGTCCTATATATCAGGAGAACATATTGTGTCTGCTACAATATTATTACATCAAAATTCTCTGGCATTAAAAATGGCGTACCTCAGGGCTCAGTTCTTGGCCCTCTACTTTTTTCTCTTTAAATTTCACCTCTTGGCCAAATTACATGCAGTTATGGAATACATTTCCAATGCTATGCTGATGATACTCAGCAGTATGTGCCTATAAGGGTTGATAATCATACTCAAATGACTAATTTAGAAGCCTGATTGGCTGCTGTGAAAAACTGGATGTCACTAAACTTTGTTTTTAAATTCAGATAAAACCGAGATGCTGGCCATTGGCCCTGCTAGACAGATACCAATTTGATCAAGCAACGATGACAACTCTTGAGTTCACAAAGTGTGGCAGCCAAAAATCTTGGTGTTACGTTTGATCCCAGACTTTCCTTTGATAAGCACATTACAGAAATCACCAGATCTGCCTTTTTTTCACTTACATAACATAGCTAAAATTCAATCTTTCCTGTCCATGGCTGACACAGAGATGCTAATCTATCCATGTTAGATCAGACCTTCAAGGTGCTTCAGCAGACTTATAAAATCCTAAACGGGCTTGCCCCATCTTACCTGTCTGATCTCTTTAAACTGTACATTCCATCTTGAGCTATTCATTCTCAAAATACAGGGGTCCTGGGTGTACCCAAAGTTAAGAAGTCAGCTGGTGGCAGAGTCTTTTCCTATCAGGCCCAGTTCTTGTGGAATAACCGGTCTGCTGCTATCAAACAATCATTCTGTTGAGTCTTTTAAATCCAAAATTAAAACTGTTTTTGCCTTAGCCTACAATTAGTTGCCTTCAAGTGCTTCACAACCTGTACTACATGAAGGGCCAGTTTCTGTCTCAATGAATTTACCAAGCACTATTCTGCCGACGAGATTGTAGCATACAGATAATTGACTATTGCAAGCTGTTCTCCTATCTTACGTCTATTCTCTCTCTCTGAATGTCTTCTTTCTTTTGTGTGTGAATGGTATGATGCGAGTCGCCCTTGTGTGCACGTGCAGTCTGTCCTCCTCCCAGGTCACCATGGTGATGGTGGTCGCCACCTGGATACTGCTTGGCATCCCCCTCATCACATTTTCTTTTTATACATTATAAATCCATGTCATTTGTTATCCTGTTTCAATGTTATAGCCTTCTATCACTCAGATGTGTGGCTAATGTGTTTTTTGTCTACATGGTGTTTGTGGTCCTGTGGCTCGGGTCCTGGGCTGTTCCGGTGGCGTCTGGACACTGCTTGGGATCCTCATCATACTGAATGAACGAATGCTGATTTATTTCGAACATGTAAATAAGCAGGATATAACATACAGATAAGCCATTGCCAATAATCTGAAGTGATCGATAAATCCACACATCAAACTCAGCGAACAAATCTCCATATGCATTACGTTGTTACATGTTCGAAAAGGAGTAGGGGGAAGTATAAACTTTTTTCCTACCCCTTCTCACCTATTCTCAATTAAGCTATTATACATTTCAAACTCAATTGCCTTTGTACTGCGTAGTTCAAATTCAATGCAAGCTGTGCTGCACAATACACTCAATTACTGTGATCAAAAAGAAAAAAAAACATATCAAAAACACATCAGAAAAAGAAAACCATCCTAATGTCATGTACCAAGAATGAACAGATCTCAATGCTACGTACAACCAAAATAACTACTTGTCATAGAAAAAAATGAAAAAGTAGTAAGAATTGTTTAGAGATAAATGAAACTTGACAGTTAACTTTTCGACATCCCTATATCTCGATAATCAGTCCTTTGTGCTTCTTGAACTGCGTAATGTTTGCACTTTGAGTTCCACAATTTCACCTCACAGATTGAAATGCCCATGCTCTTCAAACTTGTATGAACACAATTTTTGAAATTTAATTTCCCTCTCAAATTATTTTCCCCTTCTCTATCCAAGAATATTTTTTGTTTTTTACTCAGTAGTAGATTGTTCCTTGCTTTGAACATTATCTGTGTTGTGTTAAATTCCACTAAATCCCTGAACTTCAAAGCATTTGACTTTAAAAATAGCTTGTTGGTGCTGCAGCCTCTCTCCCTTACCTGTTCAATTTGGCGATCGAGCCACTCGCTACAGCTCTTAGGGCAGAGGATGGCTTTAAAGGTATCTCCCGAGGCGGTAGATTGCATAACATATCGCTTTATGTGGATTACCTGTTGTTATATATATCCAACCCAACAGAATCCATACCAAGACTATTACTTATCCTGGATAACTCTGGTTGCCTATCAGGTTATTAGATCAAGTATTCAAACTGCCTGCTTTTTCTAATTAACCACACTGATAGCAATTACACTAGCTTTTCATTTAAACTTGAACACAAGGTAGTTACATATTTAGGAATCAAAGTCACCCATTCAATGGGGAGGTTATATAACCATAACTTTAAAACGCTATTAGAACGAACAAAATATTTTTAAAAGGTGGTCAATGCTACCAATTTCATTAGCTGGCCACATTAATATAGTTAAAATGACAGTCTCACCCAGATTTCTCTTTTTCAAATGATTCCCATATTCATAGCTAAGACAACTTTTTCAATAACTAGATAGGTTAATTTCATCATTCATCTGGATCAATTCAAACCCCAGGATGAAGAAACTATACTTGGAGGTCCCTCAGGAGACAGGGGGATTAGGCTTGCCTAACTTTTATTTGTTACTACTCGGCTGCGAACACTGTAAAACTTTTACATTGGGCATTTACATGTAAGAATAAAGAGGGCACAGATTGGGATCACATGGAACTGTTTTTTTTTTTTTGTATTTTTCTCTTCTTTTTCTCCCCAATTGTACCCGGCCAATTAGCCCACTCTTCTGAGCCGTCCCGCTTGCTGCTCCACCCCCTCTGCCGATCCGGGAGGGCTGCAGACTACCACGTCTCCTCCGATACATGTGGAGTTGCCAGCCATTTTTCACCTGACAGTGAGGAGTTTTAGCAGGGGGACGTAGCATGTGGAAGCATCATGCTATTCCCCCCAGTTCCCCCTCCCCCCTGAAAAGGTGCCCCGACCGACCAGAGGAGGCGCTAGTGCAGCGACCAGGACATGTACCCACATCCGGCTTCCCTCCTGCAGACACAGACAATTGTCTGTAGAGGCGCCCGACCAAGCCAGAGGTAACACTGGGATTTGAACGAAAGATCCCCGTGTTGGTAGGCAACAAATAGACCACTACACTACCCAGACGCCCACATGGAACTCTTATCCAATTCTTTACTGATATTCACCTCTCCACTATCACATAATCGTAACATACAAATAACAAACCCAGTGGTGAAAGCGTCACTTATGATATGGCTACAGTTTAGGAGACATTTCGGATTAGAGCTAGCTAGTGGGCTTTTTCCAGTAGCAAATAATCAATTCTTCTCATCATCTGTGTTAGAAAACGCATGTCAACATTGGCATAGAAATGGACTTGTGTTTTTCTACAGTCTATTTACAGAGGGAATGTTCACCTCATCTGAAACGCTTACCAAAGACCATAAAATACCCAGATCCCATTTTTTTTAGGTACCTTCAAATCCGTAGTTTTGCCAAGTGTTTCTCTTATTTCCTTACCTGCCACCCAGGAGCCAATTGTTATTCTGGAGCTAGATCCCTTTGAGAAGAAATGTGTCTCTATAATCTATACACTGACACAGGGATTAAAACAGATATCCTGGGACAAAACAAAAACAGCATGGGAGAGAGATTTGGGTGTAGAGCTTTCTGAAGAGGCATAGCGGGACAGCTTAACTCATATATGCACTTCATCATTGTTTATACGACATGAATTAACTCAATTTAAGGTGCTTCACCATCTTCACTACTCGGGGGACAAGTGTGCCGGAATCTTTCCCACCACAGACCCTGGCTGTCCAAGGTGTAGCCATAGACCATTCTCAGTGGTACACGTTCTGGGCATGCCCCTCTCTCAAAAATTACTGGGGACGTATATTTAATGTATTCTTGCATATTTGTAAACAGACCATAACCCCCCATTTTCACACAGCCATCTTTGGCATTCCACCCCTCTAACTGTAAGATCACAACATTGCAGGAAAATACTCTAGCATTTGCTTCATTGCTAGCTTGCAGACTTATTCTTTTTAACTGGAAGTCGAATAAAGCTCCATCATTTGTGCAGTGGTTAAGGGAGGTGCTGTCCTTTCTACCTTTAGAAAAGCTCAGAGTAAAGCCTGCAAGAACTGTGCTTTGACCTGGAGTCCTTTCATAGACTTTATTGAAGGTTTTCCCTTTTATTGAATGTACTTTTTACCTGGTTGTAACTACAATATATATATATATATATATATATATATATATATATATATATATATATATATATATATGTGTGTATACTGTTATACTGTATTCAAAAGTATATTGGAATAAGAAGTCCCTGCATAGTCTTTTTTTTCTTCAACATTGGGGGAGGGTTCCGACGTGTTTTTTTTTTTTTGGTTGTTCGTGTATCCTGTATACCTGTTCTAAAAAACTTGAAAATCAGAAAATAAAGTTTTCAAAAATAGCTTATTGGTGTGCTCACGATATCCTACGTTAACTATCCTTACGGCTCTTTTTTGTTGTAAGTGGGTTTTGTAGGTGTTACCCCATACCTCCACACAGTAGATCAGATATGGTAAAATGTAAATGAACAATACAGAGGGTACAATGATTTATGATCCAGAATGTGTCTTGCTATTCCCATGACTGCAATGCTCCTAGCCAGCTTTACTCGCACATGTGTTATGTGAGGTTTTCAGCAGATTTTATGGTCTAGTATCACACCTAGGAATTTATTTTCATATACTCTTTCTAGTTGGTGTGGTGGCCAGTGATAGAGAAATTGAACATCAACAAAGTTTGAGTCAGGTCTGCAGAGTGACTCAGACTTTGTTGATACGTCAATAAATAAACGTCAATAAAATAAAAGGATCCTCGTCTCATTGACTTTTTTTTTTTTTTTTTGCAATTTCTCTGTATCACTGGCCACCACATTGGACGTTGTTTATTACGACTTTTACTTTGGTGTTTATTTTATAATTTCCAAACAACATAAACTTTGTTTTGTCCAGATTTAAGGATGACTTTTTTTTCATTATCATTAATCAAACCACCATTTTAATTTTTCCATTTCTACTGTGGTCACCTCCAAAAGCTGCTATAAATTCTCACCAGAACAAAATATATTGGTGTCATCTGCAAATAAAACAAATTTCAATATTTTTGATATCTTGCATATCTAATTTAAGTACAGAATGAACCGTTTTGGAACTAAAACCGACCCCTAGCATACACCACAAGTAATATCCATGTGTGACGATTTATGATCGCCTATCTTTACAAACTGCTGCCTGTTGCTTAATTAGCTTAGCCAGTTCTGCATCACCCCTCTGATACTATACCTTTCCAATTTGTCTATTAATCTATTGTGATAGTGTCAAAACCTTTTTTTAGATCTATAAATTTCAATTTAATTTAAAACGTTTATTTGGGAAGGGACAATGTACATTAATCAACATTTGAAACAAATGTAAATGTACCCGTCCTGAGTTAGCTATTAGGCTAGTTTCCATCGGCAGTCCCTTTGCCTGATGTTGTTAGGCATCCTAGGATAATACAATAGTATCAATAAATAAATATACAACATAGTTAAAACACAATACAACAAGAGCAAACAAACAAGAAAATATATACGGAATATACAAATAATGTAGAAAAAAATAAAGATAATATAGAAAATAATATGTATAAAAAGCACACATACAACACATCTAATGTACAGTTAAACAACATGTTAGAGGTGTGCGTGCATAGCATCAATGTTGACATCGTTGGTTCTTAAAAAGCCATTTCTTGACATTACACTTAAATGAATAATAGGATGGGGACTCTAATTGATCTTGGTACTGAGTTCCATTGATGTGATGTAAAGGAGCTGGGCCTGGGATTAGGAACGCTGTGTACGCCAGCCTGATTGAGGCGGCCTTGGAGTAGAAACACTATGTACACCAACCTCATTAAGACGGCCTTGAAGCAGGAACGCTATGCACATAAATCTGATTAAGACACGTGCTACACCTGCAAGACAACATGAGGGAAACAGGACCGACAGTGACGAAAGGAAACCAAGAAGAAGAAGATCACGCCTGTCTCCGAAAAGAACCACGCCTTGTTGTTTTAGTATATATGATTATGTTCTTCCACTATTTGGCAGACGACTCCCGGTTGCACCGAGAGTACGTCTCCAGCGCTGCTACATTACCTGTGAACTATTTGTTGTGTGCTAAATAAAACATCACGAACCAGCAAGAAGTCGTCTGACTTCTTATTTGCCTATGTCGACCTGAATCAAAGAACCGGGTGAGCCTTTTGCAAAAGCGAAGACTCAACAGATGCTCTAAAGGAGAAGACGGCCTGACTGGGATTGTGCGGTCCCCTCTAGCTGCGCCTCTAGTAGCTCTGTTTGTGGTAGATTTGAAGGTGATGACGCTGGACAGAGGAGGAGCTAAAGCATGCATGAGCTTATAAACTAGGCAGACCTTTTTGTATTCGATGAGGTTTTCCCAACTAAGTAGATTATACTTTTTTAGAATATGGCAATGATGAAAAGTGAATGGCTTCTTGTCTAAGGTTTTCAGTGCTTGTCTGTATAATGATACCAGTGGTTTTAATGTTGCAGAGTGTGTGTGTTAGACCAGGTTATCAGACAATAGGTGATATATGAAACAGCCATTGAGTTGTTGTGGAATATTCCCACAGCAAACATTTTTTGGTCTATGCAATTAGCCATTTCTTCAATTAATTCAATGAGCACCACAGATGTCAATCTGTTTGGTCAAAACCTGTACTGACTACCAGCAGATTGTGCTTCTCAATGAATTTGTCTAGTCTAGCAGCAAATTGTTTTTCCAATATTTTGGAGAATTGTGACAATAATGAAATCGGTCTATAGTTTCTAAATTGGTGTCTGTCTACGATTTTACACAAGGGTATAACTTTTGCAATTTTCATTTTGCTTGGAACTTTACCAGATTGAAAGGAAATGTTATAGACGTAGGTTAGTGGTTTTGCAATATCTTCAATTACTTTAACTACTGTGATATCAGTATCATTCCAGTCAGTAGATTTTTTTTTTAAGAAAAATTGAACTTGGATTTCTGTCCCTGTAATCACCATCATTCCCCTCTGTGATTGTTTGTTGTCAGTGGGTTTTTTTTGTCTACCAGTTTTGGGCCCATGTTTACAAAGAATCTGTTGAAGCCAATGACCACGTCTTCCATGTTATTTATAGTCTTATTATTATCTATAAAATACTGACAGCAGCTTGGGCTTCTAAATCCATTTCTAATAATACTATTCAACACATTCCATATACCTTTGGTGTTTTTATTTGTCTCCAATTCTTTGTTGTAGTATTCCTCCTTGCATATCCTCATGTTAGCTTGTTTTTATATTTTATTTTATTTCTGCTTCAATGGTTCTGTGCTTTATGAATTCTTTATAGTGCTTATTTTTTAGGACAAGCATTATGCAGTCCCTTTGTGATGGCCTATCTCTATTTGTTTACTGTTGAATCGTTTTATTGAGTTTTTGTCATGCAAGGATTAAAAGATGTTTAGGAATGTATCATAAGCTTAGTCTGTCTTTTTCTTTGTATACTATATTCCAATTATGTGTTAGTAATTCATTTTTGAAAGCATTCATGGATTCCTCTGTTCTTCTTAAAATTAGTCAGACTGTAAAACTCAATGGTCAATGATGTCATTTATTAAAAGCCCACTCCGTGTTGCCTTCTATAATGTTTGTGAATACATTGTCTATTAAGGTGGCACAGTGTGGTGTGATTCTGCTAGTAATGAACTCTTGTCTTTTTGTGCTTATTTGGATTTAGGTCTATACTGAAATCCCCACATTTAAACACATCCTTTTGTGTTGATTTTGAATACGTTTCTTCTATCCAGTCCTTAGATATTAAATATTTGATCCTGGTAATCTTTATGTACAATTTATGATCACATTCTTCTTTTTTTCCATACAGATTTCAATTGTGATATATTCCAGTACATCAACAGCTGTTGACAATACTTCTACCACCTTGTAATTGAGACTGTTGCTCACATACAAAGCAACCCCCCCCATTTTTGTTCCTCCTGTTCTTATAAGACAATTCGTATCCAGCCAACTCAAAGTCAACACCCTTCTCAGGGCTAATCCATGTTTCCGATATATGTAGCTATTATGTTGAATGGATTCTTGAAGTGGCTTAAATATTCTTTGATTTTTGGAAGTTGGTATATAGGCTTTTGCTGTTAATGTGGACAATTGAAATTTTATAATCTGAGTTGCCCATCATGTTAAACTGATCATTGGTGTAGTATAGACAGTTGTCGATGTTGAAGAAAATTATTTTCTGGGCCCAGTCCTTTTCCATATCCTGTGATTTGTGTTCAGAATATCTTAACATTGGTCTCTAATCCTTGCCGTTTGCTGATTATCAATTTCTCCAGCTGCAGATGAAAGACTACTGTCTGGTCTTGTCATGGTTGTGTATAATGGTTTACTTTGCATGTTTTATTGATTGGGGTGATTGCTTTTCTATTATACAAAGAAAACAATACAAAAACCAAAAGGTCTGGATTGCACCATCTCCACGAAGTCCACGCATTTCTGTAGCATATTCAGCGCACCATTCACTTATCTAGTCGCCGATACTTAAACATCGTCAATTTCTCTCGACATTGCTTCTCTTGAGTTCTTATCCTGTGAGTTAACAGTTCCATATCATTTATTGCTTTCGCTATTTTCAGCCATTCATCCTGTGTTGGTGGCTCTGCATTGTACCATCTTTTCGTAATGGCCTTTTTACAAGCTGCCAACAAGATTTTCAACAAATATCCATCTTCTCTTAACACAATATCTCCTATCATATTACCAAAGTGCAGTGCCATACATGATATAGGTATATCATAGTGCAGGATTTAATTAATAACCATATGAACATTTTCCCAGAACTGTATGATCTCAGGACAAAGCCAAAATACATGGGAATGGTCTACATTTATTGCCCCACATAGTCTTCAACATGGTTGTGCTATTGAAAAGTATCTACTCTTAATTTTAGGTGTAATAATCTAATTCCATTCTTCCAACAATCTTCTCTCCAGGTATGAGAGGATGTTGTAGACCCTCAGTTTTCAAAGCGGGGGCCGCCAGGAGGCGCTAGAGGGTCCGGGAGAGGAAAAGGAAAAATGCAGTAAAAAAAAAAAAACTAATAAAAAAAAATATATAATCAAAAAATAAATGTCAATTCAAATTCAATTCATAAGATTATTGTGCCGGTTTAAAATAAAATATCAATTGTTATAAATCCTTCCATACCGAAATGAGGTCTTTGTCACGCCCTTCTTTCAATCGCAGCCAATAAATAACTAACCATCTGCCTGTCAATCAAAGCATTACGTTTAGCTGCTAACTGAATAAATAAAAAGAATATTGAATATAATACAACTGAGAAATTTTTTGAAATGTAAATTAAATTAATATTGCATTCATAAAAATGAGGAAATATTAAGAAGCTGTATGTTAAGATTTTTTTTATATTTGCCAGTGTAATTTAAATTTTTTTAAGCCATGTCGCAATACAGGGGCCCCCAGCCAGAGGCTACTGCTATTAAGGGATCCTTGGCATAGAAAAGTTTGGGAACACCTGTTGTAGACTGTTGTGTTCTCCAAATATGTAACCATTCATCTTCTGTAATAGTCACATCTAGCTCTTTTTCCCATTTCAGTTTTACATATAATGTTGTGTTCCCTCTTCTCTCCATTAAGTGTTGATATAATGAAGATATTATTCTTCATTTCTTTGAATTGTAAACAATTATAGTTCTAATTATTCCATTTTTATCTAAATTTACATTGTGCTTTATTTTGTCGTCATAAAAGTCGCTTAATTGTAAATATCTGAAGAAGTCTTTCTTGGTTGTTTAATGTATAGTTTTGTTTCAGCTCCTAGCAACTCATAACATTCCTATCTTTTATTACTGTATATAATACTGTTATACCACTTGGAATCCATTGTTTGAACCTCTAGTCGAGTGCCTGGAATAAAATGTCTGTCATAGGCTATCCACCATATAAGCAGTCTGAGTGCTTCCTCTAATCTATATTTTCATACAAGATTAAGCGACAATTCTAATGTAAATCGGGTGACAGCATCTACCTGTTTGAGTAAATCTTTTGCTACTTCTCTGTCTCCAGTGAGGCTTTGAATTTCCGTTCCTTGTAGGTATCGCTCTAGATTTTTCCATTTTGTTTCATAGTCCTTAGCACACCAATAAATTACTTGGTCTAATATGCGCGGCATGGAAATACTCTAAAGTTCAGCAACGCCATACCCCATTTATGTTTCAGATTTGACTGTTGGCCCTTGACCTTGCTATATAAACCTTGAAATTACATTATCCCAGGCTCTGAATTGTTTCTCTGGAATCCGGATTGGTAGTGACTTAAATAAGTAGAGGAGGTGTGGGAGTTTTTTAATTTTTATGGTATCTATTCACGAACTGAGGTCTATTGGAAGGACAACCCACCTCTCAATATCATTCCTAGTCAGAAGGTCATTTTGACTTTTCTCAATTGTTGGTAAGGCCAGTGTCTCTAGAAAAGCTCCAATTTGGTTGATGTAGCTGACAGAGGCTGGCTATACAAATTTCTGTAATGGTTCTTGAAGATAACTTCAATCTCTTTGGGTTCAACGGTTATCTGATTTGTGAGTGTATCCCTTATCTTATGAATCATCCTATCTACTTGTTTTTGCAGTCTTTTCTCCTAGCAATCTGGTTGCTCTAAGCCCCACCCCACAGTAAGATTGTTTTAGAAATCTTTTCTTTTCCATCTCTGTGGTTAATAATTTATCTATACTGTCCCTTATTTCTTTAATTTTTGGTATTAATCCGGAGTCTCGTGTCTTCTCATGCTGTTGTTCAATTTCAAACAGTTTTCCCTTTTCCTTCTTACAGGCTTCTTCTTTAGTTTTCTTGATAGATGCTGTCCTAGCTATAAGATTTCCTCTCATGACTGCTTTAAGAGCATCCTACAAAATAGCTGGATTAAGCTATCCATTATCATTCTCATTTTGATGTGTTGTATTCTCTTTTTTGATCTCTTCAATAGCTAATTTATTATCTAATAATCCAACATTTAACCTCCAGTGTTTTTTTTCCTCATGGTTTTAATTTGACTTTTAATTAAATCGCAGATCCGATACATCTGCATTTTAAATTTCACATTCCTTTACCCTGTATGTCTTTTTTATTCATAAAAAACAATAGTCAATTCTAGCGTAACTTTTATTAGGTGCTGACTAATGTGTATAATCCCTTTTAGAGGGATAAAGTTCTTTCCAAGTATCAACTATATCAAATTCATTAAATATTGTCTTGATCATTTTTGTAACATGGTTGGTATTTTTCTTGTTTGTTGTGTCTACATTACTATTCATCACTATATTAAAGTCACCCCTACAGATTAATATTCCCTTCATTTCCATAATTATGTTATCAAACAGTTAAAAAAAATGCTTTTCACTATTAGGGGGGGCACAGACATTAACCACTGTCATTTTTTCATTTTCCAGTTTTCCTTTCACAATGCATCACCCTTCCTTGTCACTGATTTCTTTAGTACATTCAAATTTCACTGTATTAGGAATGAGTATAGTCACACCCCTTCTACAACCATGATGAAATGAACTATAGAATGCACCTGTATAGCCAAACTGCTTAAGCTTCTCATTTTCCTGCCTAGACAGATGCGTTTCTAGTAAATATATAATCTGTGCTTTGTCCTTCCTTAATTTGGTAATTATCTTCCGACATTTAACAGGGTTATTCAAACCGTTGATGTTCAACGACAGTACCTTAATATTATTCTCCATCATTCCTATTTATGGAGTTGTGTTACAATCCAAACCCAAACATAAAAAAAACAAAAAACAACCATATGAACTATGGAATATCAGTCGAACACAGAACTTTGTGACCCCCCAAAAAAGATGTATTTTGCCACCCCTTACGGTCCCTGTTGGTGGGTGAAGGGTAAAGTGCCTCATTACTGTAGGGGTCCTCCCTAGTAGTGAGAAAATACCCAATTGTACTAGAAGTGTCCAACATTCAGCGCATAGGGGAACCACTCCCTCTACCGGTTTTCCTATTGTTATTCTGTGAAGTCAAAAGTCTTTAATAGTGTATGGCCCAGAATTTTTACATTTTCAAATAGTAAAGATCACGACAAATAAGAGGAAAAAACAACTAATTGTCATCTTCGTTATTTAAACTAAAACTATTAAGGGACATGTTTTCAAAGTTTATGTTGTAGAAATAATAAGAGGATTGTAAAAACAGTATTCAAGTTCAATTGCCATAGGTAGTTCGAATAACTAAAAGTATACCTGTCTAACAAGGTGCCTCTTCCAAAACAGGATGTATTTCCAAGTTCTGTCTTATAGGAGTCTTGGTTTAATAATTTCATGTTCATTACCTATCTGGACCACTCATCTATTCAATCCCTCCAGTTTTAGCACTGCAAGCTTCATCTGAACTCTGAGCTTCTTTCTCTCTTGCATGCTGGGCTGTGGTGTCTGTCGCGTTGTTATGTTTCCATGGCATCAACTCGTTCAGTCTCTCCTCCACGGCTGCTACAGTGTTCACTCTCTTCGTCACCATCAGCTTGATTTTGTGTTTATTCAGATCTCTGGCTGCCTCATCCGCACTGTCATAGATCTGCAGTCCGGAGTCCCAATGCACTCGCATCAAAACGATACTTTTATATTATGAAAACAGCTATTTGATCTGGCTAATAGGAATCTGTCTCTTTAAGCACGTTGACAGCAGTGATGTTACGCTAGTGGTGTGTGTGACGTTGTGGGACACAACCCTGAGTTTGTAATGCAAGCCGCAGCAAGCGTGAAGTGAATTGAGAGCAACGATAGAGAGAGCGGACCACTTTTTCGTTTTGTTCAGAGTCTGGACTTGGAGAGATGACAGCAACTTCAGCAACACCTGAACTCGTTGGCAAAGAGGGGGCCCAAAGTGGAATATGGAGATAAAGTGGACGAAAAAGGCGAGCCCTTAAACACAGCAGCACCGTTGCATAAGCGCTGTTTTAAAGTGTGTCTCACAAAAGGAGGCGACACGTCAAACCTAGCCAAATATTTGTCAGACAAACATCCCGACCTTTTCAAGGAATTCAAAGACCAACAGGTGATAGTTGACTAGTTTACTCCCGTTATGTCCTTAAAAAGAAATAGAGTGATCGAAAAACCTCTTCGTAGTAGTAACATATAAATACTCATACATAGCCTACATATTTGCGTAGTGCTGAAAGTGTCACCCATGATATTGTATGCAAATAACGGTGTCGAAGACACTGTCACTTAACTGCGGAGAGACATTTCAATTCTGCATATGCACCAAGCTAGCAAACAAGTCATCACAACATCTCCTGTACCCACAACAGAAATTAATTAATGCACATTTGCATCTCTATATAGCAAAGTCACAAACATGATTTTATACAGAGAGATTTGGCCATTGCCCATTTAATGTTTCATACATATTGTAGAAAGACAGCACTGGAACTCTTATTTTATTTTTTGTGAAACAATATGATATAACCTAGTCATAGATGATATAATCAGTCTCATCATAATGTTTTCTAGGTATGGTATCTCACCAACTAATTAGGCCCACTGCTATGACAAATTCATCACCATACATTTTCTAAACACCCCCCCCCTCCCCCCAAATACAGCAGTCTAGTACCTCTGGCTCAGAGAGAGTGACTCCTTTCACTCAGAAGCAACTCAAGTGCCAGTATATTTATTTGAGAAAGCTGGGTTCAGAAATCTTGTACACAACCTGGACAAAAGGTATGACCTCCCCACAAGGAATTTCTTTATGTATAATGAAATTCCCAAGGTGTATGGCGAGACAAGGTCTATTATCAGGGCACAGCTGACACCAAAGCCATTCTTCTACTGCACTGTGGACCTCTGGGCCAGCAAAACTGTAAACACATACATGGCTCGAACAATCCAGTTCATCACAGAATCCTTTGAAATGCAGTCCTGGTGCTTAGGATGCTCTGCATTGCATTCTGACCACACAGCTGACAGTCTGAAGGAAGCCCTATATGATATTGTGACAGATTCTTGGGGACTAGATATGGTCAAAATGTCTGGTATCACAACAGATATTGCTTCCAACAACCGCAAGGCTTTTGCTGACCGCACCTGGATACTCTGTTTTGGCCACAATCTGCATTTGTCAGTCAAGAAAGCCATAGACACTGATCGTATGGCAAGCTGTCTTTATCAACTCTGCAAGACTGTTTCTGGCTTCTCAAGCTCTAATAAGATGTCAAGACTGCTGAAAGACAAATAGAAATCTTTAAAGCTGCCACAACATACACTAAATTCATGATGAGCCCACCTGATGGGGTTCCACCTATGATATGGTAGATCAGTTTTGTGAGCAGCAGCAAGCAGTCTCTACTATTCTGGCTGAGGACAGAAAGTAGTGGCACCTGGTGCCCACAGACACGACAACTTTAGAAACAGTGAGGGATGTCTTGGCTCCACTCAGTGATTTCACAGATGCCCTAAGGCAGGGGTGCCCAACTCGAGGCCTCAAGGGCCTCAGTGTCTGCATGTATTTGCTGCAACCATGCACTACACCACCTGATTTAACAAATTCCTTTCCCTCCTTGGTCCAAGAGGTGAGCTAATTAGTTAAATCAGGTGGTGTAGTGCATGGTTGGAACAAATACCAGCAGACACTGCGGCCCTTGAGGGCTGGAGTTGGGCACCACTGCCCTAAGGGGAGAGAGAGAAACAAGTCTCTCATCAGTCCTGCCACTCATGTGGAAGATAAGAACCTGCCTGAAAGATGAGAAAGGTGATAGTCCACTAGCGCTGGAAATGAAGCAGAGCACTAGAGAAGACTGAAAAAAGATACGATGAGCACGAGCTGAAGATGACACTAAACATCTCCACTTTCCTAGGTCCAAGATTTAAGAGCACTGTTGTTATTATGGAAGAGAGAGTTAAGAGGGAATTGCTCATAAAAGCTGAGACAGTTAAGCTTCCTAGGGAGCACAGTCAGGAGCAACAAGAATACTCAGAGGACAACAGAGGAGCAGCTGCTGCAGCAAAGAGAAAAAGAAGTGATCTAAAAAGTTTGGCCTGCAGTATCACCTCAGAAAAGAAGGGGGCAGATAGTTCTGGGACAAGACAAGATTCTTCCACACCTACAACACAGTAGATAAACTAAATGGTGAGATCACTGACTATAAACAATTAAGAGACATCAGCCCTGCAGACGACCCCCTGACTTGGTGGTGTCAACATGAGGCACACATCCCCATCCTGCCTCACTTTGCAAAACAGCATCTGTATTCCAGCATCAAGCTGTGCTTCTGAACATGTCTTTAGCACATCTGGAAATATCTGCAGTCCTAGGTGTTCTAGACTGAATGGAGAAAATGTAGACACTCTTGTTTTCTTGGCCAAAAATCTAGACAAGGCAAGGTGACTGAGTAGCAAATGAAAAAGAAAAACCGTCAGCCACCCTAGGACTACGGTTTAGGCTGAGTAGTGACAAGAATACAATTCAAGCCAGTTATGCTGCTTTATTAGTTGGGCCATCAATGTTCTCATTTTTGTCATAGATCTAATTGTGTTGAATGTCATTTCTTATTGTTTTAATATATACAAGTATATATTTAATTGTAACAAAGAAAAGCTCAATGGTTGAATTGACAACACTTTTCCTGACCGAGAAAAAAAAAAAAAAAGATTACGGTGCAAAGATTTAGGCTAGGTTAGAGGTAGCTGAACAGTTTGAGATTATGCTGCCATTTTAGTTAACCAAGATTGTCATTTTACATTAAATACCACTGCTTTAATTTATTTTATTTATTGTTCTCACTGTTCTAAAGTTTGTGTTTCGACTGAAAACATTGTCCAGGTTGGAAATAAAGCACAATAATTATATTTGAGTGTTTTTCTCCCTTCTTTTTTTTTTTTTTAAAAAGTATCAAAATTCACGACTTGTTAATGGTATCGAAACAAAAACGTTGGTATTGTGACAACACCACTACAGATGTGATCCATTTAGATGACGCAGAATATCTCTGCTCAGCCCCAGAAGAAAACAAGTAATTGAATTCAGACACATTTCAGGCATACTTCAATTTAACTATGAAAACAAATGAGGATTTTGACAGGGCAAACAGAGAAGGTCCTGATGGCCCTGACAGCCCACCAGAGGTAAAACAAGCAGTCGGTCAGTGTCCCTAAAGCAAGCTCATTTTGATATGAACTCTTCACATGTTGTCGTGTTAATTTGCAAACACTCATATCCCATGTAACTAAATATAACTGGTTCAAGTACAGCAAATGAGTCACGCAGATGAATGTGTCCAGCAGAATACATCCTAAAACCTTGAGGAAATCTGGGTGTCAGTGCAAAGATCTCACCTGCATGGGTCTCGAGCACATGTTGGTGAGGACTTCTTTCCTGGCAACAGAATACTTATCATCACCAAGGGTGGCATGGAGACTCCTCTGAGGATTGGAAAGTAGAGATTTAATTCAATGGAATGAAAATGGCTGCTCTTGTTCTTTGTTAGAGGTTTCCAGTAAGACTTTTGATTGAAATTTTTTGTCTATTTTGAAATCTGAGGAAAAGACTGCTCTTTAGTAATTTTCCTAGGAGAGGATAAACTCTAAACAGAAAATAATGAGCATCTCAATGTAAAGCAGAGCATCTCACCCAGTTTTTGTTCAATAAAAAAAGCAAATGTACTACTAGGTTGTTCTAGTGTTAAAGTCAAACACAAACTCTTGGTTGATAAGCAAGTTGGCTAGCAAATGTGGGGTTGCTAAACCTCAAACTGCATGAGTTTAGTAGGAAAAGATGTGAAGGTAACTATTTAGATATTTGATGCTGCTTACAAGAACTGGGGGAATATTGAATGACAAGAGTTTTTTGGAATTTCACAGTAGATTTGGCCAAATATACTACTGCCTAATCTTGGGAGAACCAACATGCAATGCTCCAGCGGAAGAAAAGTCAATGTCAAGCCCCATCTGGTCGCAGAACTCCTGCAGCTCATCAACCATCTTGGTCTGAGGCGGAGGGTGGCGTCTGAGCAATGCCTGCTCCGGGAAGATCCGGTAGATCTGGTGGGCTGTGGCTATGTTAGCTAGCAGCATGAACTCCTCCACAAGCCTAAGAGAACAGACAGTTGGACGGAGAGATGAGTTAGAGAGGATCGAGGGAGGAGGGGTTCAACATAAAGCAGTTTATTTTAAAAAAAAAAGACATTTTAATAAATGTCATACATTGGCAAAGTTAATTTCAGACCTGCCGACACCAGACACATTTTTTGAGTACCATTTTGGGGGAGTAAACCGAACTCGATCAGACACTGTTGTACACACAGCACAGAACATTCAGAGAACAGCCTTTCAAACAAAAAGCAATACAATTCATGCATATACTTTGAAAAAATAACACTTTGGTGTTGTTATTATCTCTCAAGTGACAGTATGACATTAAATGAATAGATAAAACGATATTGAGCAAATTGCAGCAGTGATGTGCAATACTTGAAGGGTAAACCAGCACCGACTTACTGAGGGCAGAAAACTGCTGCAGCAGGAGCTTTCCATCAGCTGTCAAAGGCAAAACGCCTGCCATGGCATCAGTGATTGGGCTGTGGCCATGAAGTGCAACATGCTAGAATGTTTCAACCCACACGGATCAGTACAGCAGCACTTTCCTAATTTATGTCTGAACTGAAAGCCAGTGTATTTTGTTCACTGTCACAGAAAAGAAATAAAGTCCCTGTTCATGCAAGGTTACTATGGTGTCTTCCCATATTCTTCACAACAGAGTTGTGAGAACAGTTATTTACAAGCCACAAGCCAGGCCAAAGTAAATTATAATGACCTAAAACCAGAGATTTTAGTTTTAAGGAATTAGGGTGTTGTACATTTAAATGATGAACTAGTGCAATTTCGCCATTGGGGCCCTGTGATGGCCTGGCGGCCTGTCCATGGTGTCTCCCCGCCTGCCGTCCAACAACTGGGATAGGCTCCAGCATCCCCGCGACCCTGATAGCAGGATAAGCAGTTTGGATAATGGATGGATGAAACATTTGTAAAAGCTTTCATATAAAGAAAAGTTTTAAGACAAGATTTAAAAAGCTAGAGACTTGGTTAGTCAGTTAGTTAGATGGATAAAACCAGAGGTCTCTCAACTACAGTTTGGAGCTGTAGATCTCTAAAAGGTAACTTATGCACAGGTAGAGTAAATGCCTTGCACAGCATCAACAACTACGTATGTATTGAGGAAGTGAATCAGATGATTGATAGCGGAACGTTTTGTTCCTTATATGATTTCGTTTTGCTGTGGCGACAAAGAATTTTCCGTGGCAGCTCACCACAGAAAAACATTACCAGTGGAAACACTGTTGCTCAAAGCTGGATGCATTTGGCTGTTAGTGTAATCGAATTAAAACATCCAAGCTACATGATCTCACTGACAAAGTGCTTCATAATGCATTAAAACCCTGATGTTTTATTTCACATGCAAATACTGAGGCATATCGGCTTTCCATCACCCCATTTTCCTTTTGCACTGTAATGTTTGATGCACTTATCCTCAGAAGTTTTCCCCTTTGCCCTGATTAAACTACTATTATTACAAATTCAACACTTCCTGCATATGCTTCACAATAAAGGCCTTCTTGCTTCATACCTTTTTGACATGCTTGTTTTGATGTCAAAATGTGTACATGATATGCAAAATGCATACATGTTGGCAGGTCTTTAATTTGCCTCCCATTTTAGAAGACAAATAAATGGTACGCAGACAAAGACACAGCTAAAGTCAGTCTTGGACTCACTTGTTGCTGTCTCTGTATTGGTAGACATAGCAGCCTTGTGGCATCATGCTCTCTTTGTCCAAGCTGAAAGATAGCTTCAACTGAAAAATGAAAACATTAAAAAGCATTAAATAAACAATTAATTTGTGAGTTTGTCTAATTGATATGCAAAATCAGACAGGACTGAGAGGATGCATTAAAGTAATTTCACACTTCAGCCAATTGGAGGGGTTTTCCCCAGATTGGGGATCAATTATCCTGAGATTAAAAAGAATACCAATTAATTAGTATGAATCAGGAATATACCATGTCATCAGGACACCGTTAACAACATTATTTGAAACTGGCCAACAACTGATGCTAGCAGTTCAGGGTTTAGGATGGGGTGCAGACTTGACTTGCTATCATTGTTAGTTTAGCAGGGTGGGCCACCCATACATTATATCAGAAACCCTTTAATGCCCTGTTAAAACTTCTCCTGCATGTCTTCTTATCTTTCCCAAACATCCTTCAAGTCACTCCATAAATGTTAATATCAAGACAATTGGGACTAACTTGGTCTAGTCTGAGGGCTCCTCCATCGTAACGCTGAGCTCGGAGGTTCTGGGCAATGGAGTGCAGGTTGAGCACAGCTTGGTGGATCTCGTCAATGGGATGATCAGGGTCCACGGGTGGCAACTCTCCAGCACTGCACAGCTTGTCAGGGGCTTCAATCATATTCTGGGCGTGGTCATAGCTCAGCTTCACACAGGAGCGGATCACGGAGCGGCCAAACCATTCACTCAGAATCTGGGAGATGGGGCAGGAGCAACAAATTAATTAAATACAACCAAGTAGTGCTAAACTAAGACACTTTACTCCATTATATCTGTGTGCTGTGAAACTTCATGGTTTATAGCTTTGTAGAAAATTGCTCAAAAATGTATGCCTGCTTAAGTAGATACTGCTTTTTCAGCAGTATCCACTTAATACAGAGGTGTTAAAGTTCTACAATTTAAAATGTAACATTCATGAATCTGCATATCCTAATTATTCCAAAAAGGAGTTTCTTTATCTCTTATTTCATTGACTAATCTGCATTTGAAGATTAATCTCCTTTGTTTTTAATGCATCTTAAGAGGAATACATGTTGTCATAAAGGACTTTTGTCAAAATTCACAATCCTGTCTGACATTATTAAAGCCTGACATGTCATTAGGCAATTTTATTTAAAATGTTTTAAGCTAACTAGCGGTTACTTATGAAGCAATTAGTGCACTACAGGAATGACCAGAATCTGTACTTGAAAAACATACCTTCCCCTGGGGTGTGATCCTCCATATGACAGAGAATGTAAGTCTGTCACTGAGAGGATTAAGACTGCACAGCTCCTCACACAGCAGCCTGGGCAACATGGGAATAACCTGAGGGAGACAAAACATGCGCACGTAGCATGCTGGCAGCAGATATTTAAATAAATTCTCTCCTGAGATGTATCAAACAATGAAAGAATCAGATTGAAAGGGTCAAATGATAAGGGACAACTGTAGCAGCTAATCACATTGCAGAAAAGTAATTAAACCAATGGAACTCAAAAGATTAGGGTGTATTTTAAAAACTTTAAAATTAAACTAAAATAAATGAGAGTTTAACAAAGTTTTATGATCAATGAACAATTTCAAGTAAATATTAACAAGAATTAGAGGCCAAGGATATCAGAAATTGCTGACCTTTTGAACCAGGTACACACTGGTGGCTCTCCGGCTGGCCATGGTATCCAGAGCATTGCCTTCTTCCACAAAGTAACTTACATCGGCAATGTGGACCCCCACCTCAAAATTACCTGCATTTAAGACAGGCTATGAAGATGGCAACCACTTAAAACCATTTCCCTATAGAGTGGTTCCGATACCAGTATCAGAAACGACTCCAATAGTGCCTAAAATGCTGGATCTGGTATCTGCAAGTTCACGAGTCTATGCACTGATCCGATATCACGTACCTTATTAGCCCTGAAATGGGATCAACTTTAAAGTAGTTTCGCCTGGATAAAACAGCTGTTTTCCTGGAAATCAATTATTCTTAGCTACTCTAAAACAGTAGCCTACACAGCAAGTTGCGTAGTGTTGCCACTGGCAGCTACTGTTTTACAGTGGCAAAGAAGAATTGGTTTTGGGTAATTAGTGTAATGCTAGAAAAATGTCAGCAATTAGGGAATATTTTACACTGCAAAATCCCACCAGTAAAACGGCAAAGTGTACAGTATGCAAGGCTTTAGTTTCAAGGGGTGGCACTAGTGTTGCCAATTTCAACACCAGCAATCTTATAAAGCATTTGAAGAACACATTATGCGAAAGAACACGAGGAGTTCAACAAGGCATGGGGGGGGGGGAGCACAAACTGCAGCAACAAACGTTGGAAACTGCATTCCAACAACACGATAAATCCCACAAAGATGGCCCAAAAGCAACAAAGATAACCCACAAACTTGTCAAATCATTGTTCTGGATGACCAACCCGTCGGTCTTCAAAAATGTGTGATTTCGCCGCTTAATGGATCATTTGGAGCCAAGGTACAGTTTGCCAAATCGCAAATACATCTCCGAAACGGCCCTTCCCAAACTATACGAGACAGCGAGGGAACACATTTCATATAGTATCTAAAAAACACACAGGCGATTAGCTTTACAACTGACATTTGGAGCAATGATGTATGCCCAATGATGTCTTTTCTCAGTTTTACTGCACATTGGGTGGACATTCGACATTTGCTCTTCAAAGTGCAGTGCTGCAAGCAAATGAATTCCATGGGTCATATACTGGCACGTCAATTGCCGAAAACAGTTGAAGGAATGATGGTAAAATGGAACATTCCCAAGTGCAACGTTCATGCTGTTTTGCGCGACAACACAAGAAACATGAAGAAAGCGATTGACAAGTTGAATCTGTCAAGTTTGGGGTGCTTCGCCTACTCGATCCAGCTGGTGGTGCCATCACAGCGAAGTGTAAGCGATGTGCTGGCAAATGCTAGTGTGGCGAGCCATATAAAACTGACTGGCTTGTAAAGGGTTAAATTGGCTCCAATAATGAGTGAGCATTTCATCAGCCAATCAGCGACTGTCAAGAACTGTAAACCTATTTTAAAAAAAACACACAGTGGTAGAGGGCGGGACTTGTGTGATGACGAAATAAAGAAGAACATTGTGGCTAAGTAAGGAAGTCAGTGAAAGTTTCAGTGTGGATGAGAAGTTGATGTTCGATTGTGATAACGTAACCAAAAAGTTAGTAGCTTCAAAACGGAGTTGTGTGAGTTCGAGTTGAGACACAAGGAAATGGACGACAGCCGCCGTGTTTGAGGTGAACGGACCGTGCTACAGTAGCAGCAGCATCCTCAACGAATCTGTTCAGCAAGGTTGGATGTTCCTCACTTCCTTTTCTCCCACCTCCCTCCTGTGAGCACTCCCTGCCACTTGACTTTGTCCACTTTAGCAACGGGCTTTTAAAAATAGAATTTCAGCTATTGTTCGCCATGCTGCGTGGCACTGCGCTGTCATTCTTCATCCAGCAAAATGAACATGGTTGACGGTTTAAACGAGTGGAAATTTATGAACTTTATACAAACTGTGCAACAGAACGTATGATGGACTGTGCAATACTATGGTGAAATGTACTGTCGTGAAATGTTTGTTGTGTCACGTGTCAGGAGAGAACCCAAAAGCAGACGGGACAACCAGGTAAGGGAAGAATCAAGTCTTTATTGAAGTGACCGATCTCGGGGTAGAGCAGGAGCTGGCTCAATGGCAGGTAGGCAGGCAGGCAGAAGTCCATGAATGGCGACGTTCCAGCGAAGACTGGTCCATAGTGGAGGCTTTTTAAGGGTGAGGGCGATTGCTTGATGGCCAGCTGGCGTGCCGGGGTGAAGGGGGGGGGTCAGCAGGTGTCAGCTGGTGTAGCAGGTGTCAGCTGGTGTAGCAGGTGTCAAGGGCGATCGCTTTGATGTCAAGGGCGAGAGGCTGTGACAGTACCCCCCATCCGAGGGGCGCCACCGGGCGACCTACCAGGCCCGTCAGGGTGCGTCCTGTGGAAGTGCCGGATGAGGTTCGCGTCCAGGACAAGGCAACGAGGGACCCAACACCGCTCCTCCGGGCCATATCCCTCCCAGTCCACGAGATACTGCAGGCCGCAACCGCGGCAACGAGAGTCCAGGAGACGACGAACGGTGTAAGCCGGATGATCGTTGATCTATGAGGAGGTGGGGGCGGGGGGGCCGGAGGAACTAGAGAGCTGGTAGAGACAAGTTTGAGGCAGGACACATGGAAGGAAGGGTGAACCCGGAGAGTGCGGGGCAGCTTCAGATGGACCACAGAGGGATTAATGACTTTGACAATGGGAAAGGGACCAATATACCTGGGGGACAGTTTTTTAGTGTCCGATTTCAAGGGTAGATCCTTGGTAGAGAGCCATACCTGGTCACCGGGGGAGTAGTCCGGAGCAGGGGTGCGATGACGATCCGCCAAGCGCTGGTAACATCCAGAGGCCCTGAGCAGTGCAGCACGGGCTCGCCGCCAGGTCCGACGGCACCGACGGACATGGGCCTGGACAGACGGAACCGGAATGTCTACCTCTTGAGAAGGAAAAAGGGGAGGCTGTTAGCCGTAAAGGCATTGAAAAGGGGACAACCCAGTAGCAGACGATGGCAAGGTGTTATGGGCATATTCTACCCAGGGAAGTTGTGAGGACCAAGAGGATGGGTTGGCAGACACCAGACAGCGGAGAACAGTCGCCAATGCCTGGTTGGCCCTCTCGGCCTGGCCGTTGGTCTGAGGATGGAACCCCGATGACAGGCTGACGGTGGCATCAATGGCAGAGCAGAAAGCCTTCCAGACTGCAGAAGTGAACTGGGGGCCACGGTCAGACACTACATCACGGGGAAGACCGTGGACCCGGAAAACCTCCCTGACTAGCAGATCTGCAGTCTCTCGAGCCGAAGGCAGTTTAGACAAGGGCAAAAAATGAACAAATTTACTGAAGCGATCAACAACAGTCAGTACAACAGTGTTACCGTCGGAGGCGGGCAGACCAGAGACGAAATCTAAGGACAGACGCGACCAGGGATGGTGTGGAACAGGCAGGGGGCGCAGCAGACCGGCACTGGCCCGAGTGGAGGGATTATTCTGGGCACAAACAGGACAGGCAGAAACATAAAGACCCAGTATCCTCCGTCATGGAAGGCCACCAGAACCGCCTACGGAGGAAGGCTAGGGTACGGGTTACTCCAGGATGGCAGGTAAGTTTGGAAGAGTGAGCCCACTGCAACACACTAGATTTAACAGCGTCTGGAACAAACAAGCGCCCAAGGGGACCGTTACCTGGGTCAGGCTGAGTCTGTTGTGCTGCCATGACCTCCCTTTCAATGTTCCAGGTGACAGCCGCAGCCGCAAGCACACAGGTAGAGGGAACGATGGTGTCAGGTTGGAGCTTGGGCTCAGACTCCTCCCCATGCACACGAGACAGAGCATCGGGCTTGGCATTCCTGGAGCCAGGTCTGTACGTCAAAGAAAAATTAAAACGACCAAAAAAAGAGCGCCCACCTGGCTTGGCGCGCGGTGAGCCACTTTGCTGACTGGATGTATTCCAGGTTCTTATGGTCAGTCCACACTATAAAAGGAAGCTCAGACCCCTCGAGAAAGTGTCACCATTCCTCCAGTGCCAATTTCACCGCCAGGAGCTCACGATTCCCCACATCATAGTTCCTTTCAGCTGGGGAGAGACGGCGAGACAGGAAGGCACAGGGGTGTGTCTTGCCATCCTCACTGGAGCGCTGAGAAAGGACCGCCCCCACCCCAATCTCAGAGGCGTCCACTTCTACAACGAACTGTTTGGTTGGGTCTGGCTGGATGAGGATAGGAGCTGTGGTGAAGCGGTGCTTGGGGGCTTGGAAAGCTGTCTCTGCTACAGGGGTCCACAGGAACTGTCTGGAGGTGGAGGTAAGAGCAGTTAGTGGGGCCGCAACGCGGCTGTAATTGCGGATGAACCATCTGTAGAAGTTGGCAAAACCGAGGAACCTCTGGAGCTGCTTACGGCTGGTCGGGCTTGGCCACTCAAGAACCACTCTGACCTTGGCGGGGTCCATTCTCACCTGCCCATCGGCCACGATGTAGCCCAGGAAGGTGACTGAAGGGGCATGGAATTCGCACTTCTCTGCTTTTACGAAAAGGCGGTTCTCCAGTAGCCGTTGAAGGACTTGGCGGACGTGCATGACATGCTCTGACAGGTCTCTGGAAAAAAAATCAGGATATCATCCAGGTAAACAAAAACGAAACGATCCAACATGTCACGTAGGACGTCATTGACCAGACTCTGGAAGACAGCTGGGGTCTTAGTGAGACCAAATGGCATCACCAGATATTCAAAATGCCCCAGGGGGGTGTTGAAGGCAGTCTTCCATTCATCTCCGTCTCGAACCCGGACCAGGTGGTAAGCATTGCGGAGGTCTAGTTTAGTGAACACTGTGGCTCCCTGGAGAGAATCAAAAGCAGAAGTCATGAGGGGCAGAGAGTACTTATTCTTGACTGTGATGTTATTGAGGCCTCTATAGTCAATACACGGCCGGAGGGTTTTGTCCTTCTTGGCCACAAAGAAGAACCCTGCACCAAGGGGTGACGATGACGGGCGAATAAGACCAGCCACCAAGGAGTCCTTGATGTACCTCTCCATGGACTCCCGCTCAGGCTTGGAGAGGCTATATAGACGACTGCTGGGGAGGGGAGCGCCCGGCAGCAGGTCAATAGCGCAATCATAGCGGCAATGAGGAGGCAGGGAGAGAGCTTGCTGCTTGTTGAACACGGCTTGGAGGTCATGGTACTTTGGAGGCACCAGTGACAGGTCAGAGGTCTCAGAGCTTGACACCTGACTGGGGACAGACTGAGGCAGAGCAGACTGGAGGCATATGGCATGACAGACGGGACTCCAACTTGAAATTCTGGCCGATGACCAATCATTATGGGGACTATGCTTAACCAGCCAGAGATGACCAAGTATAATGGGAACAAATGGAGAAGTGATAACGAAAAAACTTAGCTCCTCTTGATGGTTTCCCGACAACAGGAGGCGCACAGGCTCGGTCTTAGAGGTTATCCGGGCCAGGAGACGTCCATCCAGGGCATTAGCTTCAAGAGGCTGGTCCAGACTCACAGTGGCAAGACCTAACTGCTTCACAACACTTGCATCCAAAAAGCTTTCATCAGCTCCAGAGTCAATTAAAGCCAAAAGTTTAGTGGACTGACCTTTAAAACTGATGGTAGCTTGCAACTGGGTACGTGGACGAGGAGACAGAGGGCAGACAGTTGAGCTCACTGGGATCCTCCCTCTCCCTCGTGAGCCGGCTAGTTTGACGGACGGTGAGGGCAGGAGGCGAGAAAGTGACCAGGCTGACCACAGTACAAGCAGCTGTTCTCGGTGATGTGGCGTTGACGCTCCTCCGGGTTGAGCCGGAAGCGGCCGAGTTGCATTGGCTCCGAAGCTGGGGAGGAGTCATGCCTCAGGCTTTCTCGGAGGACGTCAGCCTCAGTCGAGCGAGCTCGGCCCCCAGCGTTTGGAGGTGTGGCCCATGGAAAGTTGTTGTGACCAGGAAAGCGGCGCGTCCTCTCTCTCCTCCGCTCCCGGAGACGGTTGTCCACACGAATGGCCAGGGTAACCAATTCCTCCAACCCTCCAGGCTCGGGGTAGGAAACCAATTCGTCCTTTATGGATTCGCTTAGACCGTTGGAAAACCCGGCCTGGAGGGACTCGTTGTTCCATCCGCTCTCCGCTCGGGAACCCTGGCGGAGAGAGATCAGTCTTTTTGAAGCGTCCTTTCCCCGCACGGGATGATCAAAAACCTGGTGAAAAGCAGTGGTGAACTCAGCGTAGGAGGAGGAAGTGGAGGCCCGCATCTCCCACACTGCTGTAGCCCAATCCAGAGCGCTTCCCCGGTGAAGACCCATGATGTAAGCGACTTTGGCTCCATCTGTGGAATATGACTGGGGCTGCTGGTTAAACACAATCTCACACTGCATCAAAAAAGGGCGACAAAGTCCAAAATCTCCATCATACTTATCGGGCGGGGCAACCCATGGTTCCTTAGCCGAAGTTGATGGCGCTGAGGGTGCCGGAGATGGAGGGGCGGGTCCCGGGCTAGCGGAAGCTCTAAGTTGGGTCTGGATTCCGGAGATCTTTGAGCAGAGCTCACGGAGGGCGTCAGCCATCTCCTGTAGCACCTGTCTGTGCTGGCCGAGGACCGATTCCTGGTTGGCTACAGCCTGGCAGACCATGGCCAGGTCTGTGGTGGAATGGTCTGCTGGGTCCATAGTGGCTGGAACGTACTGTCATGTGTCAGGAAAGAACCCAAAAGCAGACGGGACAACCAGGTAAGGGAAGAATCAAGTCTTTATTGAAGTGACCGATCTTGGGGGTAGAGCAGGAGTTGGCTCAGTGGCAGGTAGGCAGAGGTCCATGAATGGCGATGGTCCAGCGAAGACTGGTCCATAGTGGAGGCTTTTAAGGGTGAGGGCGATTGCTTGATGGCCAGCTGGTGTGCCGGGGGGGGTCAGCAGGTGTCAGCTGGTGTAGCAGGTGTCAGCTGGTATAGCAGGTGTCAAGAGCAATCGCTTTGATGTCAAGGGCGAGAGGCTGTGACATGTTGTAATGCTGGAGGAGCAGACTGAGTGAGGTTGCAGTCCGGTTTTGAGAAAACATTCAAATAGTGTGGTTTTCAGGAGTAATCAGGGCATTAGGGTTACATTCTGGAAGTGCAGCATTATGTTGCCTTCACCTTTTTTTCCTCAACAGAGTAAAGCAGTTTAAGAAGGAATTTCTTACTGAAAATAGGAATAAGGTTATTTCATTGTCCTGGGACACTTTGAAACTTAACAAGAAACTCCACTGGTGTGAGAAAAGAAAGTGTGAATTTATTGAGTCATCTGATTTGAGTTTACAGTTTAGAGACACGGTGAAGGTTTCTTTTCCCCCCCCCCCCCCCCCGGAAACTAACTGCTGGGTTAAGTTTAAATAAATTTGTTATTGCTCCAGTTCACTACTCTACCAACTGTCTGCTAGCTAGAGAGAAAGGGTGAGAAGCTGTGAGGTGGGTACACATTCACTTAGGCCTATACCAGCACACAAAATGCAACATCCCACTACATGGGTACAGTTGACCCGTTACACTAGAAAGATAATTGGGCACTTTAAACACTTGCAACTGGCCACTACACGCCTGGAGGATATCTAGAAAGATTTCCAAATGCCCAGCAAACTTCTGCACCAAGACGTGGTGATGAGGTGGAACAGCATGTTTTATATGGTCGAGTTATTTAATATATTATATTGTTATTTCAGATACTTAACAAGTGCGGACAGCATCAAGCATACAAAGGATGTACTGATGCAAGAGGTGGAGAAAATGGAAGAGTCATTAAAGAAGACCACAACTGAGACAGCAGAGCCAGTGCCAGAAAAGGTCCCACGTATGGAAGCACAGGCAAGTAGCAGCAGCAAGAGCTGCTTGAAGGGCCTGTTTGAAGAAATCCTGCATGAGCATGATGAGGACTGTAGGGTGAGTAGCACAAGCACACAGGTTCAAATACAGACATATTTTGACAGTGAAAACTATCCCAATGCTCAGACAGCCCATTCCAGTACTGGAGACGCAACCTAGTTCGGTTTCCCACCCTGGCTGTCACTGCTGCAAAATTTCTCTGTGCTACTTGTACCAGTGCGGACAGTGAGAGACTGTTCAGCGCAGCCTCCAATATTGTTGATGCAAGGAGGTACAGAGGAGAGAGAGCAGAAATGCTCATCTTCTTGAAAAAGAACCTGCCATTGCTCTTGTCATTGTGAGCAGTACTAAGTTGCTAATGCAATGTGTAGCCGCCTACTTGTTTCAACTTTTCTGTTTGCTGTGTACAGTTAAGGTCAAAATATTAGCCCCAAGGAACTATGGAACATTTCCTTAAAATTCTGCCCAATGTTTGCATCATTCATAAAACTTTACAGAGTAAAACATTCATCAATGTTAAGGCCCCTATTTAGTACATTTTGGAATGTAAAATAAATCTTCAGGTTTGCTTTATACCAAATGTAGTGAAAATTGAGATGGTCAAAATTATTAGCCCCCCATGTGATTTTTTTGCTTTCAAAACAAACCTAAGCAATCAATCAGCTTTCAAACCACACCTGAGCAATCAATCAGCATTGAACTTTACTTAAGGGGACTCCAATGAACAGGGCTGGTGGCACTTGAAAACTTGATTGAGAGGGACTACTCTTAAATTCTTGGTAAGAAGTAATTTGATCATGCCAAAAAGTAAAGAAATCATTCTGGAACTCAAAAAGAAGATAATGGATGATCATGTTAAGGGGGAAAGCTATACGGCCATTTCCAAGCATTTCACAATGTCTAGAACAACTGTGCATTGCATCATTGCAAAGCACAAGGAGACAAATTCTGTTAGAAACAAACCTGGACATGGCCGAAAGTGCAAGATTTGAAAAACTGTAGACAGGAAAATAGAGATGTCAACAACAATCCCTGGATCTCTGCCAAGATGATTGTTGCTGAACTGGCCTCTTCTGGACTTGATGTGTCAAGGAAGACTGTTGTGAAGGCTGTTCATCATGGTGGGCTTCGAGGTCATCGTCCAAGAAAAACTCCATTGCTCACACAGTGGCACATCAAAGCCAGACTAAAGTTTGCCCGTGAAATCATGGGCATGAGTTTTGGAAGTCTGTCCTTTGGTCTGATGAGACTAAACTTGAGCTGTTTGGGCACATGGGTGGTGCTTTTGTTTGGTGAAGGAGGGGAGAGGCCTTCAACCCTAAAAATACAGTTGCCACAGTTAAGCATGGTGGTGGGAGCATAATGCCGTGGGGCTGTTTTGCTGCTTCAGGCACAGGGAACCTTGTTCGGGTGCATGGGATCATGAAGAAAGAAGATTATGTTGACATTTTGAAGGATAATGTAAAGAAATCTGCTGCCAGTCTAGCTTTAGATTGCTGCTGGGTCTTCCAGCAACACAATGACCCGAAGCATACATCCAAGTCGGTCCAAAACTTTTTGAAGGACACCAAAATCAAGGTCCTGGAGTGGCCCTCTCAGAGCCCAGATCTCAATCCTACTGAGAATCTGTGGCGGGAGCTCAAGGTTAATATCCATGCTGGAAAACCATGCAATTTGGATGAGCTGGAAAAATTTGCCATGGGAGAATGGGCTAAGATCCCTGAAGAAACATGTGCCAACCTAGTTAGGAACTGCCATAAGAGGTTGTTGTTAGTAGTGAGTCAGAAAGGTTACACTATTGACTATTAATTGTCAGAGGGCTAATAATTTTAGCCTTGTTATTATTGTTTTTTCTTGTTTCAATTCAACGCATCAGTAAAATATCTGAATCAAGCTTAGTGGAGATTTTGTCTTTGTTCTTTTAGAAGCAATTAAACTATAAACCCTTTTGGTTATGGTCATTTTCATGGAAAAGTTAAGGGCTTTGTTTAATTTCATAAAGGGGGCTAATAATTTTTACCTTAACTGTAGCTGTTGCTCTTTTGTTTACACTTTAATTGTAATTCTTGTTTATCTTTGAATGTTTATTTATTTATTTTATTTCACCCACGTTTTCTCCCAAATTGTACCCAGCCAACCACCCCACTCCTCCGAGCCATCCCGGCTGCTGCTCCACCCCCTCTGCCGATCCGGGGAGGACTGCGGACCACCACATGCCCCCTCCGACACACGTGCAGTCGCCAGCCGCTTCTTTTCACCTGACAGTGAGGGGTTTCACCAGGGGGACAGAGCGTGGGAGGATCCCGCTATTCCCCCCCCCAGTTCCTCCTCTCCCCCGAACAGACACCCTGACCAACCAGAGGAGGCGCTAGTGCAGTGTAGGGACGCCCGACCATGCCAGAGGTAATACAGGGATTCGAACTGGCGGTCCCCATGTTGGTAGGCAATGGAATAGACCGCTACACTACCCGGACACCCCGAATGTTTCGTTTTTAAGTTGATGTTGCACTACTGTTTACTGTTAGTGCACTATATAAAATTTACCATTTTTTTTATTTTACTAAATTGTGGCTGCACTTTGTTTTTTTTAAAGGAATTTTTATTTATTCCTAAATTTATTTATTTGTGCTCTTTTTCAGTTGTGACTGTCAAACTAGATAATAAAAAAGTTCTATGGCATTAATTCTCTGTATATATTTGTTCATGTTTTACAACGGGGTTAACCTTAGCCAAGCCATATGACAATGACAGCAATCACTACATTCATACAGGGTTAGTAGTATACAGCTGTAAAAAAAAAATACACACACACACACACACACACACACACACACACACACACACACATATATATATATATATATATATATGTGTGTATATGTGTGTGTGTGTGTGTGTGTCTTTGTGTGTGACGCGCTGGTATCGGATCGGTACCGGCAGATATGCAAGCCCAGGTCTCGGAATCGATTATCGGGATGGGGGGGGGTATCAGAACATCTCCATTTCCTTACCCCATTAAAGCCTTTCAGAATCAGAATCGTATTTATTGCCCAGTACAAGAACATACAAGGAATTTGTCTTGGTGCAAGAGGGAAAGATTAATATTAAATATGAAGATAAAAGTTAAAAAGTACAATAAATAAAATACATATACAAGATATAATGAAATAAATATAAAAGTAAGGTGCAATCAACCCCCATTCAGAGTTGAAACATGAGAGACCAAATGGCAGCCCCTGGTGCCCGGCACTGGGTGGCAGGAGCTGCATTTACAAAAGGTCAAAATTGTAAGAAGTTACTCTTACAGAATAAGAGTTATTTACAAGGTAGTGAGGGTTTTATGCAAGGTGTTCATATACAGAGAACACAGTAGGAAAGATAGAAGTGGGGGCAGAATAGCTGCAGTGTCAGGATCTGTGGGTGTCTGGGGGCTTGTTAGAAAGGCCTACTGCTGTAAGGAAGAAGCTGTTCTTGTGGCATGAGGTTCTGTTTTTTATAAACCTTAACCTCTTGCCAGAGTAGAGTGATTTGAAGAGACCATAGCCTGGGTGGGAAGGGTCAGCAATGACCTTTCCTGCTTGCCTTATTTTCCTGGGGGTGTACTGGTCATGGAGGGATGGCAGGTTGCAGCCAATCACCCTCTTCGCAGAGGGAATATACTATATTGTGTGACGATAGAAAATCTCTATCGTTTTATATTAAGCTCTATCGTTTATTTCGTTGTGCCGCAAATCACACTCTTTACAACAATATTTTTCATCATTTGGACGACCCTTTCCACTCTTTGCACAGCACGGACGACGGCAGGAAATTTGCATGAAGGCAACACAAACAAACATGGAGGATAGTGAACTTAGTAACATAGAAAGGGGTAATTCCAAACAGAAGGACTCCGATCAGCCAGGACAAAATGAGGAGCTTGTACCTAAAAGAGGGGCTACTTCAATGGATGTGGTTTGGGTATGGAAAGTCTGATACGGACCAGAAAACCATACTTTGCAAAATATGCCGCATGCTGGCCCCCACAACAGACTCAAACACCACAAGCCTTTTTTACCACCTTCGCAACTATAGTTGAAAAGTGTTTTCTATTCCCTTTTTCATATTTTATATATTCATATTTTATATTTTGTTACATGCTTAATTGAAAATTTGTGCAAAGGTTCTAAATAAAAGGGGAAAAATAATCAAATATGAGTAAGTACTTTTTATTTGTCAAGTATATAATTCAAAATATAATAAGAAATATGCCTTTCCATGTTGTCATTTTATATAAACTATTTATTCATTGAATTTACAGAAAATGTCCTATATCGTGATATGTATCGTTATCATGACATGAATGACCTATATCGGGATATGAGATTTTGGTCATATTGCACAGCCCTAGTGTGACAAAGTGGGTGAGAACACAACCATTTGTCCCATCATCATCTCAATTAGTACCAGGTGTTGGCTTTCCTTGCCACAGTGGTGCAGCCTAAACTCAGGTGCTGCTGATCAACTCAAGGGGAGGATTTAAGCAGTTGTTAGGGGGCTGTAGGACGACAGGGTATAGATGTGTGCACGTTAATTTCAGTTCAATTGTTATGAGCTGAGTTCTGTTCAGTTATTTGTTAACTTAAAGCTCAATTATTATGAATTTTGTTTATTTGTTAGTTTAAACTCAATTCTTGGGAAGGGAGTTTTTCAGTTAAGATGCGTTAACTGTTAATTTGTTCGTTTACTTTTTCATATATTGTTTTACATGTAACTACACCCGGTAAATAATTTTGTATTGTATGGAAATACTTTTGAGTCTGCCTCCTACATTTTAGCCACTCAGGCCAGGCTCCCCCACACCTAGGAATTATATGCTGCAGTCTGCCCTTGTCTTTGGCAGTGGCAGCAGTGTACCAGATAGTGATGGAGGAGATGAGTTGTGGAGAGGCCCATGCCCTTGCTGAGGTGGGGGAGGAGCAGTTGGTGGATGGAGTCACAGGGGATGGTGTCAGGACTGTCCCATTGTCTTCCAAATCGACAACAGAGCTCATTCAGATCGTTGGCCAGCTGCAAGTCGTTGGTGGAGTGGGGGGCTTTCGGTTTGTAGTTGGTGATCTGTCTGAGGCTCTTCGAGACAGAGGCCGAATGGTTTTTTGAGAACTGCTGTTCAAGTCTCTTAAAGTCATTTAGCACCTCTCACAGCCTTGCTAAACCTGTATTTAGACTCTTTAAGCCAGACCTTATCCCCACTCAAACGCTTCCTCTTTTTCCAACCTAAGCTGTCCGAGTTTAGCTGTAAACCAGGGTTTTGTTATTATCTTAACTAACCCTTGTGCGTGATGGCCCACATCTGTCCTCACAGAAGCTGATATAAGATGTCACAGCCTCAGTGTACTCATCAAGACTGTTGGTGGCATACCTGAAAACATCCCAGTCAGTACACTCCAAGCATGCATGAAGATCCTCCATAGCTTCGCTGGTCCACTTCTTAGATGCCCTCACAACAGGTTTAGAGCGTTTTAATTTCTGCCCGTTTGCAGAAATCAGGTGGACCATGACATGGTCAGAGTGTCCCAGTGCAGCATGGGGGACTGAGTGATGGGCACTGTTGATTGTAGTGTAACCGTGATCTAAAGTGTTCTCTTCCCTGGTCGGGCATTTAATCAGCTTACAGTATTTAGGTAGTTCATGGCTGAGATTCCCTTTGTTAAAGTTGCCGAGGACAATAATGAAAGCGTTTTTGAGTTTGTCTGCTCCACACATAGTATCTGGTTAGCGAGCACGCGTCGTGCCTTCTGCACGTTGACCTGTGGTGGAATGTAAACCCCGGCGAATTCACGGGGGGAATATAAGGGTTTGCAGTTGATGAAAAAAAATTCCAGAACATGAGAAGGAAAGTGCTGCAAAATCACTGTCACATCTTTACATGACCTACAGTTAATATAAAAACTAATACCCCGACTTTTCGTTTTGCCAGACAGCTCTGTGTTGCAATCTGCTCTGAACAGAGGGCAGCCTGCCAGTTGCAGTGCAGAACTGGTACTGATCCACACAGACAAGTTTCCATGAAGCACAAAACACAAGATGAAGAAAAGTCTCTATTCTTCCCCACCAGTAGATGAAGTTTGTCTAGTTTTTTGCACAGTGATTGCATGTTAGAGAAATGTTACCGGCAACGGAGTGCATAGTCTGCATCTGTAGAGATGCACAAGTGCGCCGGCACCTTTCCCTCTCCTTCAGCGTTTCACTATGTGAACAAGGGTGAGTGCACCTTTGACACAAATGTCCAATAACTCCGCAGATGGGATGGGAAAGTCAGGGAATAAATCTGCAGAAGTAGTTTCCCTGATGTTCATAAGCTCTTCTCTGGTGAAAGAGCTTCAAGTATTGTAGCAAAACACAGAGTCTGCAAAAAAAATTAAAAAAACTACACAAAGCAAAACAAAGCACACCAACACATCGAGGCTGCTATCCACGGTGCCATATTGCAACGCATACCCTTCATTTAATGGAGGAAAAAAATCAAAACAAAACAAAAAACACATATCATCACACCACGATATTACACAACAGCTTACCATCAGGAAGTGGTTTACAGGACAAAGCATCATCCAAATCCCTGGCAGTAGCAGGATCAATGGTGAAGATGCATTCCTTTCTGCAGATGATAAATGAACAGTAAGTAGATGCTATGTGAGTAACAGTGAGATTATCCTATTAGCATGATGAAAATTTACTTATACCCATTAGATTTGTACAACATAAATTACAAGAGCCCCTGGCAAATGCTGGTCAGTTTTAATTGTGACTGGGAAGTCTGTAAACCACTGTGGATGTTATCCAGAAATGTGGATTAAGTTAAAGGTCAACAAAACACTCCAGTTTAGATAGACTGCAGCCCCATCTGAGATTTTAACTAGAAGAGTGCACTCAGTAGAGTGCAGATCGCTGCCAGGCGCATCTCCCCTCCTCCAGTGGTCAGAGTTGGCCACAAACCATCCCCTTTTTTCGCCTACCAGAAGGGAAAATACAAACGGGCACTGCCTGCATATCTCCCCTTCTCTGGTGCTTGGACTTAGGTGAAAAACAAAATGAGGAGATAGCACTTAATTACCCCATAAAGCAGGATTTTCAAAGGTTTTTAATCACCGTGGCCATGACAGATTCTTGATCATACAATCATAACTATGCACAAAAATTAGGCTGACAGGCCGAGTAGTATGTGAGATTTGCAGAGGACAGATACACGCAAACACAGACAGAAAAAGCAGTGTTTTTCCTGCCATTATAACCCTGAGCTCACACTGGCAGCGACTTTGTAGCTGTATGTTGCCAAGTTGCTGTCGTCTAGCTGTCGCTTTCGAACAGCTTGTGGGCGTTGCTAATGTAGTTTTGAGGAAGTGAGCTACAAATGTATTGACAGGAGATGAATAAACTTTCTAAAAAATATATATATATATATATATATATATATATATATATATATATATATACACACCAACATTCTAAATATATATATTACTCACTGCAAAACTCACCAATGCAGCAAAGGTACTGAAAGCATTCACAGTCGTGTTCATGCGTGTTGTGGGCTGCCTAGTTTGTGATTTTGCCTTATTAGGTCCAAATGAATGACAGTGCTGATTGGTGTGAGGGATAAATAGAGTAATGGACACAGTTATTACAGCCACATCTTACACCAGCTCGGCAACATATGTTGTCCTGTGGAAATCCATTATTGGGTATTAAGTCTTGCAAGTTTTTCCTCCCAGTGGAAACTATCTAACTTTATTAAGAAAAAAAAAGAAAAAAACAGCACTTAGCTGAAATTCACTGCTTGCTTATGGATCGTATAGATTGTGCCAAAATGTTAAGATAAGCACCAGAGTTGATCTCTGACTTCCATGTGTCCAAGTACATCAGTATTCAGTGAAAATGGGTTGTTTTAATGTTGTGTAGACCTTTGAGTGCTGTGTGTACTTGTCTACTCTAAGGCATGAGAATATTTGAAAGATAACATTTTAGCTGCTGGCCTCAATCTAAATGTCTCAACTTATTCCTGTGGTGCCATTGTTATTTTAAAACTGTACCTTGCCTTTATTCAAAGAGTAAAACCCACAAAAAAATAAAAGCATAATCTTACACTATAAAATGGGGTTGAGAAGTACAATGTAAAAGATCTACTGGTCTCACCTCAGGTCTCTCCTCTTACACATCTCCTGTGGCGGGATGGCCCAGGGCAAGTTTTTAGGTAGACAATCCAGTACCTCATCGGAGAACTCAGAGAAATCCACATCATACTCTGTTAGAATGCCCTCTGTCTCTGGCTCAATCTCTCCGGCCTGGCCCAAGGACTTGGAAAGACGGCTGGAGAAAAGAGGTACAGACAGATATGGAGGAAAAGCTTTACAGCCAGAGTACACCACCTGAATAATAATAATAATGATGATAAATAACAATAATAACTTTTTTAGCACTTTTCTAAAACAATGTTACAAAGTGATTTACAGATTTATAAAACCAGACAAGGCAAAAATAAGAGTAAGCCCAAATAAGTAAGATTAAAAATAAAAACAGCATAAATAAATAAAAACAAATATCAAACATTTGTAAAAGCTTTCATAAAAAGACAGGTTTGAAGACAAGCTTTAAAAGAAGCTAGAGACTTGGTTAGTTCAATGGGGGGAGAGTGCCGGGGGCTCTAACAGCAAAAGCCCGATCACCCTTTGTGACAAACCGAGACATAGGAATAACCAGCAGGGCTCCGTCTGCGGATCTTAATGGTCGAGAGGGCGTATACCAGGTCAGTAAATCAGAAATGTATGTAGGCGCAAGACCATTTAAGGCCTGAAAAGTGAGCAATAAAATGTTAAAATCAATTCCAAACATAACAGCGAGCCATTGTAGGAAAGCGAGCACAAGAGTGATATGGTCATGCCTTTGTCCCGGTAATGAGCCAAGCAGCGGTGTGTTGTACCAACTGTAGACGATGGAGGGAGCCTTGGCTGATACCAGAATAAAGTGCATTATAATAGTCAAGCTGAGAATGGATAAAAGCATGTACAACTTTTTGCAAATCGGCAATTAATAAAAATTACCTAATTATAGAGATTAGCTTGAGCTGGAGAAAGCATGACTGAACATGTTTGATTTGATTATCAAAACTGAGGTTAGCGTCGAATATTACCCCAAGATTCCCAGCAGCCAGCTTAAGACTACCTGAGAGACCGCCAAGATTACTAATAAAAGGGTTGACACCCATGTAGCGAATTCAGGGGCTGCCGGGAATTCGTTGAAGCTGGGAATCGAACCCGGACAGCCCGGACATGGGCGACTGCGCGAACCAGTCACCTAAAGAGTCGGACTCTTTGACTGGTTAGCGCAGTTGCCTGTTGTCCAGGCTACCCGGGTTTAATTCCTGGCTGCGGTGGATTTCCAGCTGCCCTCTGAATTCGCTACATTGGTGTCAAAAGTGGGATGATGAGACTGTGAGGCCATCAGAAGCGCGTGCGCCCAGCGGCTCGAGGGAGCCGATATGCTGAAGTGCAAGGACGTGCTTCCCGAATGGGGGGGGGGGGGGGGTTAGTGTAACGACCATGGATGACTAGACTTGCTAGCCCTTGGCTAATGGGTCAGACCCTTTAGTTGACTGGTTAGCGCAGTCGCCCATGGTGTGGGGAACCCAGGTTCGATTCCCGGCTGTTACCTGAATTCGCTACATTACATTTATCAACTACTCAATCAAAAAAAAAAATAATAATTTAAACTCTACAGTTTACTAGATATGGCTATCTGTTACTGCAAAAATTCTCTACAGTTGGCCAATTGATAAAAGGCCCACCCTTCAGCAAAGTTGTTGTCGGCTGGCCAGTCTGTGATACGACAGATGAACAAAGTGTTCAAGTAGTCGCCTGAGCGAGAACTGAAGTCAGCGGGACAGTCAGCCAGGGGAACATTAATCCGGGGCACTCTGTGGTCCACAGGGGAGAACATGGCAAAGGGCTTGTCAGGAAGGAATTTGAGGAACCCAGTTACTGCTCTGGAGTGTTTCCGCTCAACAATGTACACCACCTAGAAGAGAGAATAAAAGAGATGGGGAAGAAAGGTAAGTGCGCTATTCAATGAGCAGAATTAAATTATTTTAGAGTCATTTAATCATTTTAATCTAAGAAAATTGAATAGATGGGAAGAGGGAGTTGGTGTTTGACCTCACAATTTCGGTGAGGAAAAACTTGCTAAACACTAAAGAAGAAATAAAGATGGAAAGAAAGAAAGAAAGCAAGGGAGACTCACTTTAGCAGTCCTTTGAATAATTTCTCCATTGGGTCTTAGGGTTGAGGAGTCTTCCTCAGGTCCACTCCTTTCCTCATTCTCTGGAATGGATGAGTACAAACAGATTAAAAGACAAGACATATTAGCTCTATAATTTTGCTTGGTAACCAAGAGACTACTTTCAATGCTTTCCATCATTATATCATCACAAATAATTGGATTAAAAAAACAATACCTGAGGCACTAAGGGTGATATTTCCAACTCTGCTGACAATCTCATCCTGCTCACTGAACTGGTTTTCCACAATAACATCTGGACTTGGTGGTCGCTCTGTCTTCTTTGGTGGTGCTGGGGTCTTCTTCCCTTCCACTTGGGCCATCTTTCCTGTCGGTTTCTCTGATTCACTGGTGCCCTCATAGTCAGTGTCTGACCTCACAACCTGGGCAAGCGAAACTTAATTGCTAACCCACTCAATACTGGTGGTTGAAAGCCAGGGAAGGCAACTTTCTTTTAGTGTCATTTGTGAAAAAATCTAATATCCCTCACACAGCAATGAGTAATCCAAATGTTACTTCAAAATTGTCTTCATGCATGCTCAATTCAGGTAGGAAAATTAAATAAAGTTGAATCAGTTCATCTGGATACAACGTTTGACAGATACTTTTCATCACTCATCTAAGTGACCTCTTTAGTCTAAACTGACTGCAAGTATCCCCACCCTTATAAACAATACAGTTGCATAACGACCAAAACCAACGATCAGTTTCATATGCAAGTATGGGTGTGACCATAAACTAGAGCTACAATGGCCATGTGTACTATTCACAGAGGATTTGGGAATGTTTGCAATCACAGCAATAAAATGAATAAGTGAATAAAATTATACATTAAGCAAAAACTACAAAGTAATATCTTTATTGCTGTGAAACTAATGTGTTCATATATTTTCACCATTACCTAACATTTACTCATATTACTCAACATTATATTACCCAATATAATAATAAATATATAATACAAATTCTCAACATTTACTTTCCACTCTCCTAAAAAGGAGGCAAGTCTCCCTCAAACTGGTTGTCTTTGGTTTTCCAGACAATTCTGCTTTTTTTCTGTCCTTGAGCTCTATCAGGTGGCACATCCTAGGTATCCTCAGCTCCACGGTCACTACTGCTAGCAGTTGTTAATCCTTTTTCTGGCAGCCATTCATCATCACTGCCACTAGCATCATCCTCACTTGACTTAGATGGTATTTGCTCCACTATCCTGTAAGCCTTTTTATCATGCACTGCACTTGAGCTCTAAAAAACATAAAGACACTACCTGCTACTAACATAATGGAACTATCCATCCATCCATTATCCAAACCACTTATCCTGCTCTCAGGGTCGCTGGAGCCTTATCCCAGCAGTCATTTACAGCCTGTCTAGGGTGTTGTTGGAGCCGTTAGTGACCAACGACGTCCAACGACTCTCATGACCACTGAATAATGAAGTCGAAACCAACACCCCCAACGACTGTCGCTGCTAAACAAATGCAAATCAATAGCTCCGATGGCGACGGGCGTGGCTGGACATCGGAGCACAGGAGAGCCACGCATGTCAATAGCTCTGATAACGACGGGCGTGGCCAAACATCGGTACACAAAAGAGCCACTCATATCTATGGTTCTGTTAGCGACAGGCGTTGGTAAACATCGGGACACAAAGAGCCATGGATATCTACAGCTCTGACAACGACTCCTAGAGGATAAATTCTGAGTCTCATCACCAGCCAGTCAGACTAGCTTGGTCTAGTCAGAAAGGCATGAACTGAGGAAGCCTCTTGGATGAGAGGCGAAACATCTACACGGATATATACCAAGTCCAGTTGCAATTGATTCAACTCCTTTGGATAACCATGACCTGGATGAATGAGAACATTCACAGACAATACTATCAGCGTTTAGTTCCCTATAAGCCTCACTTTCAGGCTTATAGGGAACCAAATTCTGTCTGCCACCGGGTATGATCTCACAGTAAAATGAAGGCTCGATTTACGGCACAAAGGAAGTGCGTAAACTATTGTACAACCAAAATAGGAAGAGGATAGCACTTTCGTAGATATCATTAGTCACTGATAGCTATCCCCAGTAGCAGAAATGGCAGACAGTGGAACAACCGAAGTGACAGTGGAAACTCTAACCAGCAAAAGAAAATGAATCTCGTTGATGGAGGAGGCAAAGGCAGTGAAGAGGGAGAGTGTTAGAAAAAGAGGTACAACAAAAGTGAATCTCAGACCGGCATTCACTTGATGGATCGAGCTCAGTTGTAGTATCGAACTGTTTCCCCTAGCCAGACGAGATCATTTGCATGGAAACAGGTTAGCTATTGGTTAAGATTAGGTTAAGGTAACCATTAGGTTAAGCTTAGGGTTAGGTTGAGGTAAGGTAAAGGTTAATCAAGCTTCCCGGTGTTGTATCGAACTCTGGCTAAGGGGAAACAAATCTTGATGGGGAAACAGAGGTCGAAACAACACCCTGGACTTGAGAGGGTTCCAAACTGATATTCAGTTGACATTCTTTCTACTGGATCAGTAAGTAACACAACCTGCCTACTTATTAATACTACCGGATGTTTTACTCTGCCTTTATCATAGCACTGAGATCGGGGTTTCTAGTTCCAATTGTGATTCTTACAGGTTTTTTTTCTTGCTTTGCACAGTAGCCAGGCTGCTACTAAACAGAAAGCAATCCAGTTGTCTTTGCGGCAGCGGGAACATAGAAAAGTTGTCTATAGCTGCTTTAATGGAATTGAACTAAGTTAAAGCATTAAAACAAATGTTTATCAAAAAATATTGTGCAACTTTCAAATTTAAAGGGGAAAAAGATGATAAACCCTATTTGACTGTCAAGCAAATACATGGCATTTGCTATAATAAATGAATAGAAAAGTACAGTTTGATGATCTCTCACCTTCCACTGTTCCTGAGGGAGGACTTGCACCACTACCACATCCCCATTCAGTGCTCTATTTCGAGCTACGATGCCATCAAGGAATATATCCCGCTTGCCATCCTATAGAGACAAGTGAACACATTGTCTTCAATGTGCCTTCAACCAGTGATGGAAATGGCATAATTTCTGCTTGCACTGTTAAGTTCTATATTCCTTACATATACATGCACAAGCAGATTCTGTGAGATCACATTTCCCAAGTCAAATTCACAAAATAGAAATTTAACAGACTAACTGCAAAATGCATTTACAGCATCCAACTGACAGGTAATAACATCAGCAAATGATGACGTATGAACACATCTTCCTCGTGTGGTTGTTAGGAGAAAAAAAACAATACAAGACATGAATGAGGTAACTTACAGGAGATGGGATGAAAGCCTCATGGTACTTCTTGGGGTTTATTCTTAAAGGCCCCTGCAGAAAAACACAAGATATTTACTTTCTAGCAGACTGATTAACTTTAGTGTACCTTGGCAGGGGCTTGTTAAAGACCTCAAAATGAAGTTATTACTCTGTAATAAGCATTGACATGTTGACATTCAATGCAATACTATTGCTAAACAATACAAGTACACAAAATAATAAAATGGACATTGTTATTTTTGTTGCAAAATTATACCCTTGCAAGTAGAGCTGCACCAACTGCAATTTTCTTGGCAGATTCTGATTTATTAAAAAAACAAAAAAAATCTGACCTGCCAATTTTGACGGATTCCATTTTTTCCACCGAAGAACTATAATTGACTACATACACAAACATTTTTGTAACCTTTATTTAATAGAAATTTCAACTGTATGTTCATAATAAAACATTGACTATTAAATTACTTTTACATTTTCTCCAAAACTGCACCAGCTTACAGGACCTTCTCTCACTCTCGCTCAAACAAATCTCAAAATAAAAAAGTGCTCCAGGTTACTGGACAAAGCTTTTTTGCACAATAAACTCCAACTGAAAATAACTTGCTGTATAATCCCACTGTAACATGTTTTACTTTCCCCAAGTAAATGGCGGCTGTGACTCATACCTTCAGTGTCCGCGAGGGTCCACATGATGTAAATATCATCCGCCCATGTCTGCAAGGACATCCACATGCAGCCCAAAATTTGTGACCATGTGTACTGTGTGCATATCAAGCACATCAACTGCACATGCTCCAGATCACAAAATGGATGCTTGTTTTGAAGAGCAGTTATGCGAAGAGATCCGCCATTACCCACATTTATATAATTTAACTTTGACAAAAGGTGTTGAATTCCTGGCGAGAAATTGCACAAATGCTTGGGAGAGATGAAAATGCCTGCCTGTTTGCAGTTGGTTAACAACGTTATGGTGAATTACTGCCACCAACTGGAACGGCGTGTGGATCGGGAAATGCGCATGTGTGTAACACCAGACTAAATCGGACCCTCAATTCTAGTATGAATGGAACAGCGTGCATGTCCGCACAACCGATACAAGTCCACAGCTGTCCGCGGAACATAGAAAGTATGTCTGAGACCGTCTGTGCTGCTGTGTGTGTGACGTGAACCATCGTGCAGTGCATGCGTATAAATTTGACTGGCACCGAATCGAATATATCTGACTGACTGGCTGGTCACCAGTCATGGCCAATCAAACTGAAAATTGACCCGATTCCAGTCATCGGCCTATCAATCAGTGCATCTCTACTTGTAAGTACTTGACTTATTTCTGTGTAATATTTTTCCATAGTCAAAAGTGATCTTTGTAAAGATTCTGTGATATCACCTGAATGAGTTCTCCTCTTTTTAGACAGTGGGAAACCTCCTCAGATGTCATATAGGATTCAAAGACTTGCTTCTTTGTGCCTCTGCCTCCTTTGTTCTTCTTACTCTTATCAACAAAAGAATTGGCATTGGAAGCTGTTGAAGGAAAAATAAAAGCATTAAGTCAGTGACTACATATTTCTTAATCACTTAACTGAATAAGTCAAAGTCAAAATAGGTTGTCCCCAAAGGGGCAATTGCTGTGTAGCAGCAGCAACATTCTAACACACAAACACTCCAAAGAACACATAAGGCAAATACATCCAAATAGATAAAACATGAAGAGAACAAAGCCAACAAAAACCAATGCAACAGTAAATGGTGTTAACAGTGTTTATCAAAGTGGAGCTGGTGTTACCTCTTACTATTGGAGTTTAGCAGTGAAATGGCTGAGGGAATGAAGGAGTGTTTGTATCTATTGGTTTTGACTACAGGGTATTTGAAGAGGAAACCAGAAAGCAAGGTCTGAAATTCTAGGTGCAGGGGGTGAGTGCTGTCAGACAGGATGGATTCTGCTTTCCTTAACATGTTTGTTGTATAAATCAGACTTTTCTGTTGGGTATCTGTTACGCTACTGCAGACCTTGATCACCTTTGTTAGTGCATTTTTCTGTTTAAGGTTGAGAGAAGCATATCAGCCGATCAAAGAAAAAGTAATAACTGACTCAATGAAAGAGCTGTAGAACAAAGTCAACAGTGACCTGTCGACACCAAACTTAGCCAGCTTCCTCAGACAAAAAAGGTGCTACTGGCTTTTTTTGCATAGCAAATTGGAATTACAATCAAACTTCAGCTTATTATCAATTGACTTAGAGCGGAACGATTTGGGAAAAATATCTAATTGCGATTTTTCTGACAGATATTGCAATTTGATTTGCGATGGAATTTTTGAAAATAAAACTTCAGTTCATTATTCATTGTATAATAAATGTAAAACGTGATGGCGCATCACCACTTGAGAACACTGAAATATTAATTGCTCTTTATAATATTCCAAGGAGGTGAGTGAAAATATATGAATAGATTCAAAATGTATTTATTAAAACAAAAAATGGTATAGAACATACACAAAGGCACATAGAACAATTATCAAAAGCTTTGACTTTTAATTTAAATAAATAAAAAAACGATAATGAAAGTAAACAATTCCAGAATATAAGAAAATGTATAAAGTAATTTAAGAAAATATGATTTTTTGTAAACATTCCTTTCAGTTTACATTCTGTAAACACTGAAATTCCCTGTAAATTCTGTAAGAGACTCCGAAATTGTAGTTTGCCTACTTTTATCTGTTGTGGCGGCAGCAGCACCGCTTTACTCAGTCTTCTTTTTCGAACACTCATCGTATAGGTGTTTATGATGGCCTTTCAAGTGCTTGCACAAGTTTGTTGCGTTACCTCGGGTGGTAGCCACTGTTCAACGGCAGGTTTTGCAGAGCACCGTCGTTTGCTGCACATCGTTTTTGGAAAATCCAAAATAGTCGAAGTGCCACCCTTCTTTGGCACCAACTCTTCAGGTGCTTCTCCTTCCGCAGCACTGGAAGCCATTTCTAATCTCCTTTCTCTATATCTGTGATTCCTACACCACGCGTTTCCTAAACGCTCTCTCACGCACGTGTTTTTTTGTTGGTGGGCGTACTCGATCGCTATAAGTTGGGCCATTTCTGATAGGTGAGTGTGTCTCCTACGAGGAGCACTGATTGGTGAGTATGACTGTCACACAAGAAGGACGACACAGACTGATTCATGCAGTCGACAGGCCCACATGAATTTTTAAACCATATACACTCAATTTACGACCGTATCAGTCACGAGCAGCTGAATTAATTGCAGTCTTTGCGGCTAGCTAATCACGTTAGTTCAAATCGCGATTTCGATTAGAATTTGATTAATCGTTCAGCCCTAGTATAACTCAACAATTTCAACTTCATGACCACTAATCTTAGTGCTGACTGGGCTGGAGGGATTATGTCTAAAGTCAATACATGTCTTTGGTCTTAGTCACATTTAATTCCAAAAAGGCTCCCTGACATCATTTGGAGAAATAGTCTACGACAGGACCATGGGGCATTTCATTCTCCTTCAGCAGGCTCACTATCACTGTGTCATCTGCAATTTCACAATGTGATGATTTTTGAACTCACTGCGGCAGTCAGTGTACAGGACGTATAGGAGAGGAGGGAGGACACAGCCCTGAAGGGAGCCAGTTGATGTTCCAGTCAAGCCAGAAAAGTGCCCATTCACTCTCACTCTGAGATCGGTTGGTGAGGAAGTCCAAAATCCGTCCAACGATGTTGGTGTCAAATCCAACACATTCCACAAGCTTCTGCACAAGCAGGTGAGGCTGTATAGTATTGAAGGCTGATGAGAATTCTATGAACAACAGTCTGGCATGGTTCTTACTACCCTCTAAGTGACTGTGAATGAAGTTAAGCTGGTTGCATGGTTGCATCCTGAACCCACAGTCACAAAAATCTGCGAGAACTCCCGGGGCAGGTAGAATGGACACAGAAACAGAAAGCAGTTCAATATCCTTGGTGCATAGTCTCTCTCTTACCATTGTTTTTTTGCACCAGTGTTCAATTATGTACAAGCAAACTCCACCACCTCGCTTTTAACTGGAGATTTCAGACCGTCGATCCGTGCGAATGGGTGCACCAAACCCGTCTATCACCAGCTCCGCGTCGGCATCCTTCTCTCCAGGCCATGTCTCCATCACGGCCATGATACAGGCTTCTTTAAACTAGTGTTGGTAGTGGACATGAGCCTGAAGCTCGTCGGTCTTGTTACAGAGGGACCGCACGTTAGCCAAGATAATGGAGGGCAGCGGGATACGAGACAGAGAATGGCACTTCGTTCGTTCATGCAAACCACCCCTTTGACCACGCTTCCTATTATTCCGACGAGGCATGCTGGAAGGACCACTTTAATTTAATTCACGATCGAATTCATCAAGATTTGGGTAAGTTGGATCCAGAATGTTTTTGAGCCATAACATAGTGTAGGTCGATCAACAATGAAAAACGATAGTTTGAAGAAAAGTTATTTATCGTTTTTTAAACTTAACAGACACGATATATTTATATATTAAAAAAAAAACATACTACTGGTCACTTGCGTGCGCATGCACCCATGTAAGTACACTATATACAGTTAAGGTCAAGCCCCCAAGGAACTATGGAACATTTCCCTAAAATTCTGCCCAATGTTTGCATCACTCCTAAAACTTTACTGAGTAAAACATTCATCAATGTTAAGGCCCCTATTTGGTACATTTTGGAATGTAAAATAAATCTTTAGGTTTTCTTTATACCAAATGTAGCGAAAATTGAGGTGGTCAAAATTATTAGCCCCCCATGTGATTTTTTTTGCTTTCAAAACACACCTGAGCAATCAATCAGCTTTCAAACCACACCTGAGCAATCAATAAGCATTGAACTTTACTTAAGGGACTCCAATGAACGGGGCTGGTGGCACTTGAACACTTGATTGAGAGGGACTACTCTTAAATTCTTGGTAAGAAGTAATTTGATCATGCCAAAAAGTAAAGAAATCAGTCTGGAGCTCAGCAAGAAGATAGTGGATGCTCATCTTAAGGGTGAATGCTATACTGCCATTTCCAAGCGTTTCAGTGTCTAGAAGAGCTGTACGTTGCATCATTGCAAAGCACAAGGAGACAGATTCTGTTAGAAACAAACTTGGGCGTGGTCGAAAGTGCAAGATTTCAAAAACTTTGGAGAGGAAAATAGTCAGATGTCAACAACAATCCCCGGATCTCTGCCAAGATTGTTATTGAACTGGCCTCTTCTTGACTTGATGTTTTAAAGAACTGTTGTGAGGGCTCTTCATCGGGGTGGGCTTCGAGGTCATTGTTCAAGAACAACTCCATTGCTCACACAGCGGCACATCAAAGCCAGACTAAAGTTTGAAGAACATTTGAAACATGGGCATGAGTTTTGGAAGTCTGTCCTTTGGTCTGATGAGACTAAACTTGAGCTGTTTGGGCACATGAATGTTGCTTTTGTTTGGTGAAGGAAGGGAGAGGCCTTCAAACCTAAAAACACGGTTGCCACAGTTAAGCATGGTGGTGGGAGCATAATGCTGTGGGGCTGTTTTGCTGCTTCAGGCACAGGGAACCTTGTTCGGGTGCATGGGCTCATGAAGAAAGAAGATTATGTTGACATTTTGAAGGATAATGTAAAGACATCTGCTGCCAGTCTAGCTTCAGGTCGCTGCTGGGTCTTCCAGCAAGACAATGACCCGAAGCATACATCCAAGTTTGGCCTAAAACTTTTTGAAGTACACCAAAATCAACACCCTGGAGTGGCCCTCTCAGAGCCCAAATCTTAATCCTATTGAGAATCTGTGGCGGGAGCTCAAGGTTAATGTCCATGCTTGAAAACCATGCAATTTGGATGAGCTGGAATAATTTGCCATGGAAGAATGGGCTAAGATCCCTCAAGAGACATGTGCCAACCTAGTTAGGAACTACCATAAGAGGTTGTTGTCAGTCAGAAAGAGACTATTAATTGTCAGAGGTCAAATAATTTTGGCCTTGTCATTTTTGCTTTTTCTTGTTTCAATTCAGTGCATCAGTAAAATATCTTAATCAAGCTTAGCGGAGATTTTGTCTTTGTTCTTTTGGAAGCAATTGAACTATTAACACTTTTGGTTATGGTCATTTCCATGGAAAAGTTAAGGGTTTTGTTTGATTTCATAAAGGGGGCTAAATAATTTTGACCTTAACTGTATATATTGTACTTATATGGGTGTTTATGTACTTATATGGAATATAAGTACATAAACATAGCAAAAGATGTGTAAAATTACTGTACATCCAAATTCATGTACAATTTGTGTACATCTGTAGACAATGGATCTTTTAAAAGCAACCGTACCTTGAGATTGCTGCTGGTTTTTTCCTTTGCCATGAGGGGACAGAGCCCTTGACATTCTAGCATCAACTACAGATGATGCCGTTTCATCTCTGCCGCCATCCTCCTTGTGACTCTTGTGTAGATTGTTCTTCTTCGCCTTCTTTTCTTGTTCCTGACCATGTGATGTTTTCCATGGGGACTGGGGACCTCTCTGACAATCCTTTGATGAACGGTCCCTTTTCTGGTCCTTGTTTCTCCTATGCTCCTTCTGGTGTTCTGGCTCTCCCAGCTTGAGAGACGCAAGCTCTTCGCCAGACTCAATGTCCCCATCTTGACTGGTGTTTGTGATTCTCCTCTGCCCACACCGCTGCCTAACAGGCATGTCCTGCCTCATGTCACACTCCTGCCTCCTGTCACACTCCTGCCTCCTGTCACACTCCTGCTGTGCACCACGACCATTAAACTTCTCCATATGCATAAATTCCTCTCCTTTACCTCTCACAGAGGAAGGGGAGAAGTCACTCAAATCCGAGCAATCTAGAAATGTTTGGTCCCGTTGTGGTATGTCCACTCTATCACTGCGGGCTTTAAGCAGTACACTGGACCCGTTTGCTTCCCCTTGCAACGATGACTGCTGTGTACACTCCTCTAGGTACAACATGAACTTGCTGCTGTTGTGCTGGCTGAGTAATCTGGCATAAGCATCTTTCTGAGGAGTGCTCGAGTGATTTTGACTGTGTTTTGACTCTCGGTTACGGTTTGCCCTGTTAGATTGTCGGGGGGAATCCATGGCAATCCTTGACAGTGTAGCTGAAAAGGATAAACAGTTAACTTGTATTATCGCTTTGGTTTCAATAACAGTTTCAATCAACATAAAGTTCGCTTTCGACCTTGAAATTGACTCATCACATTATTCTGAGGTGGAAAAAGAAACTCACTCAGCTGCTGTGCTGTAACTGTGGTAAAGTTAGTTTTCTTTTGCATATTCGTTTGATATTCAACCAATCGGTCTGTGAAATGTTCCAACCATTTGACTTTATGTCAAATATGTTAGAAAAGATGCTGATTTATACTCTTCACACACCACAAAGCTTAGTTTGAGGGATATATATTTTATCGATTTATTTTAATATGTATTTTCCAGGCTTGCAAATGTGTAAATACCTATGTAACTACCTAACCAACACCCTTAATGCTGTCAAACGTGGTCTGGGAGAATCATATTAACTTTACACACATACCAAAAGACTTTAAAAAAATATATATATATATATATATATATATAATATGCACATGCACTGGCTTGTGCATCCTCATTGGCTGGGTTTTATATATCTATAACTGATGACACTCAGTTATACATGCCACTAAAACCCACAAATCGTAGCGCCCTACTAAATCTCATAACTTGCCTCTCTGACATTAAATCATGAATGTCCAAAAATTTTCTCAAATTTAATGATGATAAATCTGAGGTCATTCCATTTGGTCTCGAAAAGTCCATCAGCCCTTTTGTTTGTAATATTGGCGGTCTGTCAGGTAGTCTTAAGCAGGCTGCTAGGAATCTTGGGGTAATATTCGATGCTAACCTCGGTTTTGATAATCAAATCAAATGTATTCAGTCATGCTTTCTCCAGCTCAAGCTAATCTCCATAATTAGGTTATTTTTATCAATTGCCCATCTGCAAAAAGTTGTACATGCTTTTATCTATTCTTGGCTTGACTATTGTAATGCACTTTATTCTGGTATCAGCAAGGGTTCCTTCTACCGTCTGCAGTTGATACAAAACGCCGCTGCTTGGCTCATTACCGCGACAAAGAGGCATGTCCACATCACTCCTATGCTTGCCTCCCTCCACTGGCTCCGTTACATTTCAAATTGATTTTAAAATGTTATTGCTCACTTTTAAGGCTTTAAATGGTCTTGCTCCTACATACATCTCTGATTTATTGTCCTGGTATATGCCCCCTTGACCATTAAGTTCTGCAGATTGAGCCCTGCTGGTTATTCCCAGGTCTCGGTTTGTTACAAAGGGTTATTGGGCTTTTGCCGTTAGAATCCCCACACTATGGAACTCTCTTCCTATTGAACTAAGACAAACCAATGGAAATTTCACACACAGGATGACCCAGGACAACCCCCAAGGTTGGACTTCCCTGGGGCTCGAACCCAGGACTTTCTTGCTGTGAGGCGATCGCGCTAACCACTGCACCACCATGCCACCCCAAATGATTGTTTTTATTTGTTTATACTGTTTTTATCTTTACTCTTACTTATTTGGTCTTACTCTTATTTTTGCCTTGTCTGGTTTTATTTCTTTTTAAAGCACTTTGTAACACACACGCACACACGCCATACCAGATCTTGATTCTTTGAAACCAAGCGTAGTCTAACTATCATATGAAATATATCATATAGTGGTTAGACTACACTATTTCTGGATCCCACTAGTCCAAAGGAGGTCCAACCAAAGAAATGAACATCAGTGCTGAGACGTTGTTGATCTGTAGTTGTGTCATCATTATATTGTTCATTTCAGAGAATCCTCTTTCAGTCAGCACTGCCAACATCAAGTGATTTTACTACTTCTTGCACTTTCAGCAGCCCATCAGTCACAGGAATTTCTGGATACTCTTTGAAGTCTCTATCTGTCTGACACCAGAAAAGCCTATGTTTGGCATAAGAACACTGATTTGGTCAAAAAGTGATGTTTCATTCTCAGTCACCATTCGTGTGCACATGCCATCAGTGAGTGCTTCATACAATTTCTGAGGGTTGATTTAAGTTCTGCCTTGAGTCATTTTGCACTGTTACCCCATGGAAGCTTCCATGTTCAACAGCTTCAGCAGCCTGTCTGTAGTGTGGTCTAGGATTGTGTTGTATGGCCAGAAAAACATCACTTTGCCTTTTAATCACGTTCATAGCATGAGACAATGTTATGTCCCTTGACTGCAAACTTTCAGACAAATCTTTGAGCTCCTACCAGAGCATCAAGCATAAGACCCGTGTGCTTTATGAAGTCACCTGATGTCAGCTTTGTGGCACGTCACTCAACCATGCATCTGTCCTTTGAATTGTGTTCAGTATCTTCACTAGCCCTGCACAAATGAAAATAAAGAGTACCAGGCATTGTCCAAACTGCGTTCACTGCTCTATATGGAACCCATCTCACACCTAGGACTCGACCAATCTTTTTAATCAGAATGCCTATTTCTGCGGCTACAGAGATCAGTTCTCTCAGATTTTTGGGGGCATGGTGGTACAGACAATATCATCTATCCATAAAAATAGAAAACAACTTATTCAGTGCAGTACAGCATCCCTGGACTTGTAAGTTCAGTGACTGTGGCTGTTACACCAGATCTGTGACCCTGCCCTTAAAATGCGCTTATTTCGGCCATCCCCCCAGATGCCAATCCAAATATTAAGCCCATGCCAAAAATCAACCCTCCCTCTCCAACAGCATACCTAATCGTAACCATTTCAAGTTTTATGCATAAATGTAACCGCATCAATCCGACTACCATATCCTGTCGGAAATACCGTATTTTAACACTACAACAACCTAGGCTGTCATTTTGATGATTTTCATAGTTTAATAACTTTGTGGAAAAAATTGAGCTGCTGCTCTGAGTGCTCCTAAAATTGGATGCATTTGCATTAAAATGAGTTTTAGATCAGTTGCACACACCCAAAAAAAAAAAGTTACGATAAGATCTACTTAAAACGACCATGAGCCATCAAAAAGACAGCTCATAATTTGTGCGTGATTATGCGCGTCACTATTTATGACGTGTGTTGGTCACATCACTTCCTCTGCAAAGCTCATTGGTCCATCCTAGAAACACACTAGCGTTCTCCAGTGCAGAGTAATAGTCTAAACTTGATTTCTGATTATTGCCAACATGTGGTTACAGACGCCGTTTCAGACACGCCATGACTACCACCGAGGTGTTGCATTATTTACAGGCGTTGGACATCGGCAATTTTAAATTGTTTGAAAAATAGTATTAAAGTTGTTAAAATGTTAAGTTTGGTGTCAGTCATTTCTTAACAGACATACTAACATATGCAATGCATTAATATCTGAATTGGATATTTATCTTGAGAAAATATAGAGTCTAAAAACCGTGGGTGGTCATTTTGACAGCCCACAGTCGTTCTAGTAGTTTTTAAGTTCTGGTCATTGTTTGGGACCATTTAAATTTATTTTCAGTTCTTTTTTCTTTTCACATTTCACGTCTTATAAGCTTTGTTACATTTGTTAGATTAGCTATATGTGTTTTCCGTTTTGTTTTTTCAGGTAATATTTTTACTTTTTCCATTTTGCTACTCAAGTTCGACCATGTCTCTCTGAAGTTTAAATTGTTTAAAATTAGTATTATAGTTGTTAAAATGTTAATTTTTGCATCAGTCATTTCCTTACAGACATACTAACGCATTAATATCTCAATTGGGTATTTATCTTGAGAGAAGATAGAGTTTAAAAACCGGCCGTCATTTTGACAGCCCATGGTCGTTTTAGGTAGGAGTGAAGTCCCGGTCATTCTAGTGTTAAAAGCACGGTTTGATAATATGACTCATCACAGATTTCGGTGTAACACCTGCCCAGTCTCATTGCGAATCATTGATAAGAACTACTACTACTACTTTCGGCTGCTTCCGTTAGGGGTCGCCACAGCGGATCATCCATTTCCATCTCTTCCTGTCCTCTGCGTCTTCCTGTCACGCCAACCACCTGCATGTTCTCCCTCACCACATCCATAAACCTCCTCTACGGCTTCTCTTTTCATCTTGCCTGGCAACTCAATCTTCAGCACCCTTCTCCCAATATACCCAGCATCTCTCCTCCGCACATGTCCAAATCATCACAATCTTGCCTCTCTTGCTTTGTCTCCAAACTGTCCAACCTGAGCTGTCCCTCTAGTATACTCGCTACTAATCCTCTCCATCTTTGTCACTTCCAGCGAAAATCTTAGCATCTTCAACTCTGTCACCTCCAACTCTGCCTATCTTTTTATCAGTGCCGCCTCCAAACCATACAACATAGCTGGTATCACTACCACCTTGTAAACCTTCCTCATTCTTGGTGAGACCCTTTCTCTTGCAAATCACCCGACACTCTTCTCCACTCACTCCACCCTGCCTGCATTCTCTTCTTCACCCCTCTTCTCCACTTCCCTGAAAATCGGTAGCAGTACACTTATTCTCCACTCCTCAGGCATCCTCTCACTTTCCAAGATTGTGTTAAACAATCTTGTTAAAAACTCCACTGCCATCTCTCCTAAACATCTCCATGCCTCCATAGGTATGTCATCTGGACCAACCGCTTTTCCACTCTTCATCCTCTTCATAGCTGCCCTCACTTAATCCTAGCTAATCCCACATCATCCAGTGTTCCCTTTCTCTCATTTTCATCATTCATCAGCCCCTCAAAGTACTCCTTCCACCTTCTCAACACACTCCTCCCTTGTCAGCACAGTTCCATCTCTATCCTTCATCACCCTAACCTGCTGCACACCCATCCCAGCTTGGTCCCTCTGTATTGCCAATCGATGAAGTCCTTTTCTCCTTCCTTGGTGTACAATCTCTCATACAACTCACCATATGACTTTTATTTTTTTAATTTATTTATAGTCTACATGTTGATGGTGGTCACGTGGCTCAGGTCCTGGGCTGTTCTTTTGGCGTCTGGACACTGCTTGGCATACTCATCATATTATTCATATATTTTATAATTCCACTATAATTCCGTTATCCTCTTTCAATGTTGTATTTTGTAAATTGTGTACACAACATCCATTGCACACTGTCCGTCTTGGGAGAGAGAGCCCTCCTCTGTTGTTCTCCCTGAGGTTTCTTCCCATTTATTCTCCCTGTTAAAGGTTTTTTTTTTTTTAGGGAGTTGTTCCTTATCCAATGCAAGAGCCTAAGGACAGGACGTTGTGTAGCTGTAAAGCCCCCTGATGCCAATTTGTAATTTGTGATATTGAGCTATACAAATAAAAATTGACCTGCATTTTCCTTTGCCTATGCCACCTCTCTCTTCACCTTATGCTGCCTCTCCTTGCACTCCTGTCGTTCTCCATCTTTGACTATCCCACTTCTTCCCCAATCTCTTTCTCCTTATACTTTCCTGTACTTCACCATTCCACCACCAAGTCTCCTTGTCCTCCTTCCTCCTGTTCAGATGACACACGAAGTAACTTCCTAGCAGTCTCCCTCACCACTTCTGTAGTATTTGTCCAACCATCTGGCAACTCTTCACTACCACCCAATGCCTGTCTTAACTCCTCCGTGAACTCCACACAACAGTCTTCCTTCTTCAACTTCCACCATTTGATCCTTGGCTCTGCCTTCAATCTCTTCCTCTTCTTGATCTTGAAAGTCATCCAACCGATGCTGCCTAGCTACGTTCTCCCATTGACACCTTGCAGTCTCCAATCTCTTTCAGATCATAACTCCTGCTTAAGATACAGTCCACCTGTTTGCACCTTCCTCCACTCTGTTACCCTGTGTTCCTTCCTCTTCTTGAAATATGTAGTCACCACAGCCATATCAATCCTTTTAGCAAAATCCACCACCATCTGTCCTTCCACATTCCTCTCCTTGACACCATACCTACCTATTACCTCCTTCCTTCCCACCCTCTCCCGCTTGCGTACACTCTCTACTTCATCCAACTCAATCCAGAATTCTTCTTTCTCATCCATCCTACACCCAACTTGCGGGGCATATGCGCTGACAACATTCATCATCACACCTTCGATTTCAGGCTTCATACTCATCACTGTCTGACTCTCTTTACCTCCAACACTATTGACAGGGTAGGGGTAATTCCTTCAGCATTACCCCTACCCGGTTCCGGTTTAGCACGCACTGAAGTAGGGTATGCAAACATGAGCTCCACTGGGTTAGCCTCACAGTTGCTTTTATACTCCAATTATGTACCTCAAACCTTGAACCCAAGCTAGAAACCAACTAACTCTACTGGTTGTTTCATGCCATGGTACAATCTCAGAAGGAAAATTACTACTTCACTGAAAAATATTAATAAAACAAAAACGCAAGATCCTTCGAAAATGGCAAATGGCAAGAAAGGATCTCTTTCACTCGAAGCTGTGATGTCAGCGATACATGATAGCAAAGACGACTTATCCAAGCAGTGAGACGCTACAACAGCCTGTATCCAGACTACTCTCACAAAAATTGAAACCTCACTCTCAACTTTATCTGACGAAGTCGAGGCAATGGAAGAACAGGTGTCGGCTAACGAGGACAATGTGAGTGACACACTCAAATGCCTGGACAAAACGGAGGCGTTAGGGTAGATCAATGACAAACTGGTCGATCTCGAGGATAGGAGCAGGACAAATAATATATGAATCTTCAACCTACCAGAAAAGTCAGAGGGCCAGGATGCAACTGCTTTCCTCAAACGGATTATCCCACAAATTCTCAACCCTATCGTATTTGATTCTCCCATCATCGTTGAGAGATGTCATTGCCTCGGCAAAGCCTCAGACAAGACCAGGCCTCTGATACCTAAATTCCTTAACTTTAAAGACAAATAAAAGGTGCTTTACCAGGCCAGGGAAACGGAGATGTTTTTCGAAAACAGAAGAATTTACATCTATGCCGACTGCAGTGCCGAGACGCAACAGAAGGAGGACGCATTCAAAATGGGTAAAAAAAGATGCTGTGGGAGAAGGGCATTGAATACGGCTTGCCCCACCCAGCCAAGCGCCGAATATCATATGAGGGAATCGTCATGAGTTTCACTACACCTGCCGACGTCATTGAGTTTTTGAGCAACGAAATTCGCTTTTACTCCTTAACAGATTGCCTAACAGCTGTCATGGGACAGTAATGTTATCCAGCGAAAATGTGCGAGTTAATTAGCCATCAATCGACTTCACCCTATATAGATTATCATCGTTTGAGCCACTTGATGGCGGCGGAAAACAAAGTATGGCAACTAGCATTGCAACCCAACCTACATTTAACAAACAAGGATTGTTTTCCCATTAGGCTTCTTATTGTTGTTATTTCAGATTTAAAGTGGCTCCGTTGACTCCAGCTTGTTTTCCTTTACATTTTTAATTGTGTTTTGATTTCTTAATTATCCCAATTGGTTTCGTAACTACCAAGCATGGGTATTGATGAGGTGGACCTGGCTTTCAAATTATTGTGGGCAGCCGATTTTTATTTACCAAGCCCATGGTCCATTCTGAATAATGCAACTAACGTGACGCTCCCAGCCTCCTGGAGTGGTTGTGGATAGGCTCATGCATTGGGAACGCCGGGTCATCCTTTCATCACGGATTAAGTTTGAAAAGTTAAAGATTTACAGCAACTGTAGAGGCTACCCTTTAGTTAACAAGGGTAGCCCACCGAATGTTTGTCTTTGTCTTTTTCTTTTTTGGGGGTTTGAGTGGGTCTATTTTGAGGATTGGAATGGTTACTTTATATGCTCTCCATTGTTTTCAGAAACAGCAACATTTATGTGGTACAATGTTAAATGGTTAATACTTTTTACATACTTACATGACTAATCAACTAAATTGTGTCTCCTGGAACGTAAAGGGAATCAATTCCCCGATAAAGAGGAAGAAACTTATTACTTATTTAAAGAAGCCATCTACAAGTATTGCATTCATTTAAGAATCACACCTTACTGATATGGAACAAGAGGGACTGGACCGGACATGTCTTTTTTCCCCTCTTTTACCTCTAAAGTGAGAGGGGTTGCTGTACTTATAAACAAAAACTGTTTAAACTAAACTCAGTTGAAAAAGATAAGAATGGTAGATTCCTGCTTATTGTGTTTTGAATATGAATAGGGTGACATTGGTAAATATATATGGTCCCAACTATGACAACCCAGTCTTCTTTAATGACCTACTTCTAAGGCTAGCGGCGGTTGAGGGTCCCTGCCTTATTGGTGGAGACTTTAATCTGGTCCTTAACCCAGCTATTGACCGCTCACTGCCCAAGGCACTTACACCATCTAAGACAGCTTCAATATTGAATCACAGCATAAAAGAACTAGGGATATGTGATATTTGGCGTACTCTCAACCCTAACAAGAAAGATTTCTCCTTTTTCTCTAATGTCCATAATTCTTACTCTAGAATAGATATGTTTTTAGCCCCTAAAAATATACTCACTAGGAGGAAGGATTGCTCTTATCTGGCTGCTGCACTATAAGATCATATTGACGATCCATTGAAGATGACCCGGGTAATGGAGCCTGTACAACCATCCCCTCAGAGATGGGAGATTTAAAATATTTATGCTGCAAGACCCTGAATTCGTTGTATTTCTGAACTTCCACATCGACCTGTTCCTTGAGGCCAATCTGAATTCAGCTTCTCATGCAAATATTTGGGAGGCTCTCAAGGCATTTATGAGGGGATGTACCTCATCCTACAGTGCACATAAGTTAAAAGAAAAAAGCCTTGTCAAAATTAGATGAAGAAATTAGAATATTTGAGAAACAGCACTCTGAAACTAAAAGAGTGGACATTTAAACTCTTTAACCATGAAGCGGATACAGTACAATAATTTATGCACTAACAAATCCGAAGCAGCTTTAGCTAGGACCAACTACCACTATTACGAGTATGGAAACAAAACTGGCAAGCTCCTAGCGTGGCAGATTAAGAGGGAAGAAACAGATAAAATTATCCACTCAATAACTACTGATGAGGACAGATCCCTGGTTAGCCCATTGGAGATCAACGCGGAATTCAAAGTTTTATGGAACACCGTATAGATCGGATCACAACACCACTAATATTGCAGCGGGCAATTTCTGGAAGGTTTACCTCTTCCTCAGAACAATGCAGAAGTTAAAGATCAGCTGGATGCTGAAATAACCGAGGGGGAGGTTGTCCCGGCCATGAAGTCATTGCAGAATAATAAAGCCCCGGTGCCAGATGGCTTCCCAATCAAATATTTTAAAACATTTTCAGATGAACTGTTGTCTCCTCTAACAAGTAGGATTAAAGAAGCTTTGGACAATCAAACTCTGCCAGGCACTCTAGAATTAGCAACTATAACACTGCTACCAAAACCAGATAAGGACCAACGGAGGTGTGACTCCTACAGGCCTCTAAGGCTGTTGAACCCTGACTATGAAATTATTTCCAAATTAATAGCTACCAGATTAGAAGCCATTATATCAAAGATAACCAAACAGGATTTATCAAGAATAGACAAGGGTCTGACAATGTTCACCGGTTATTTCATATAATGGACTATGCACAGAGGAAAAGGGAACCCATGTTGATAATATCAATGGATGCTGAGAAAGCGTTTAACAGGATCGAGCCTAGCTTTATGTTTCAAACACTAGAAGCCATGAATTTCGGGAAGAGATTCATCCAATATACAACACTTTTTAATGCCCCCAAGGCTCAAATCTTAACTAATGGGATCCTGTCGGATGCTTTCTCACTCTCTAGAGGGGTTCTTCAGGGCTGTTGCATCTCGCCATTGTTATTTTCAATAGCCATCGAACCACTCGCCATCGCCATTTGAGCCAATACAGCCATTTCTGCTATCAAATTTGGTACTTCTGAGTAGAGGACTGCATTGGAATTGGGATCCCGCAGGACCCAACGCAAATCTTACGGGAGCGGGTGGTTTTAACTTTGCTGCAGGTGGTCAAAAAATAAACTGCGGGTTCCGTGATTTAGCTAGTGCTAACAAGAAAGATGGCGTCAACAAATGAAGTTGAAAAGAAACTCAAAGTTGGTCATTACAATACAAAAACAAAGCAAGGAAGTCGTTGTTTTGCATGCTTTGGCAATATGTACACAAATGTATATCATGCCAATAAAGCAAATATTGAATTGAATGGCAAGGAAGTCTGATATTTGTAAAAAATTCTCAGTTGTGACAGAAAGATGGCAAAGAACTGGACTTCGTTAGCTGTGACAAATGTGCATAAGTGTTGATGTACAACGGGCACAAGTCTGGCACCTCTGGGTTGAGGTGACATACCTGCTCCCTTCTCCCCAGTCAGAGTAAGCCGTCTTTCAAAGATTAAGCACTTCTCCCTGCACATATTAGACAAGACATAATCGAGAAATGTGTCGCACTTTGCTGTGGAGATATTCGGCCGTATGACTTCGTCGCCGTGAAAGGCTTTGTTGACATAGTTCAAGACACTGTTAATGTAGTTACTAAATATGGCAAATTTGATGTAAAAGATGTTTTGCCTCACCCAACCTCTGTATCCAGACATGTGGAGGGGAGAGCTCAGGCACTGCAGGCGTCATTGGCAACGGAGATAAAGCCCATCATGGAAATATATGGATGTGCCATCACAACAGATATATAGATTGTCAATCTGAGGATTACTACAAAACATCATTCATATCGAGCACCATCCGTTACGCAAATAACGATTTCAGTCTCGTTTCAAGGGTGTTGTTTGAAGATGGCAAATCAAAAACAAGAGACAACATCAGCAACCTGCTGTTTGGGAAACTCCGTGCATTTGACGCATCACTGCTAGTTGGCCGTGTTATGTTTGTCACAGACTGTGGAGCCAACATAGTTGCTGCACTTATTTATTTTTATTCATTTTTTTTTTTAAATCAGCTGAATTAAAAAAAAAACTGTTGCAAAGCAGTTGATAAATTTTTCGGTTGTGTTTATGGGTACAATATGTTTGACACATCGTGTCATGTATGAATGCAGAGGAGGAGAACAAAATAGATGAGTGCTACTCCTGATCAGTGCGTTAAGACAGGAAAATGTAAAACAACCTCAGCAAAACAAACAAAATAGGTTCTAAAATAATAACTCAAATAGTTTGATTTTGCCCTAGAATAGGTGTACTTACACTGGAAGATCTGTAATTATGTATTAGTACATAATTTCGCTCTGTTGTTACCGAAAGGTATGCATCCCTTTATTAATAGTACACAGTAAAATAATGTGTTTTCCCTGCAGGACAGGAGAAGAAAAAAAAAAATCAATCGAATTCTACTGTGCGGGTCTGAATGGTCAGAATATTTGTGGGAGCGGGCGGGAATGTAACACACACACATTGCGGTGCAGGCGGTAATGGTCAGAAATCCAGCAGGAGTGGGATTAAGAAAACAGTCCTGCGCAGGGCTTTACTTCTGAGCACAAAAATCTCTCTCTACGCAGACGGTGTTTTAACATATCTAATTGACCCAACTGATTCGGTCCCTCCTCTTTTTCCATTGTCTACAAGAATACAGTTCAGCTTCAGGATAAAAAATAAACTTATCCAAGAGTGAGGTTCTGCCCTTAAACACACAGGACTTGAACATTAGAGAACTCACTGAACCACTGAAGGTACATTATGTGTACAAACGTATTGGGACACTTGGCCATTACACCTACAGGAGCGTATATGACATCCCATTCTAAATCCATAGGCATCAATATGGAGATCTCAGACAGTTCTAGTCTCTACATAACATAGGCAAATGCAATTTAATATTTTTCACAGAATTTATCTCATCCCACACAGAATTGATGGGAATATATCTGCCATGTGCCAGAGGTATAAGATAACTGAAGGCAATCTACTCCATATGCCCTGGAGTTGCCCTTACCTAGAAGAGTTTTGGAAGTTCATTATAACCACTGTTTCTGATATCATAGAACACGAAATACCATATGATCCCAGGATTTGGCTATTGGGTGACACTGACATGATAACAGTAACTCACTCAGAAGTATTTTGTATTACTTGCCAGCATAGCAGGGAAACAAATTATCCTTATAAATTGGAAAACTCACCATCATGAAAGCACTGGCTGAATGAACTTTCATCATATTGCACTCCAGAGAAAATTCTGTACAATGTCAGGGGAAAACCTGCAATATTTAATAAAATCTGGGGCACCTTCTTGGACTCTCTCCTTTCAATAAATCCACTTAGTTGATTCACTTATTAGAACTGCTGTTGTAGAGCATTGTAGAGCAGTTTGAACCCACCTCCAATGTTCCTTGCCTTACTCCCCTTCCAACTGGTCTCTTGCACACAGTATATCTACTTTCCTTCTCTCCATCATATCAGCCAGTTCTCTCCCTTTACCAGTCATAGTGCCAACATTCACAGTTCTGACTCTCACCTCTACACTCTACCCTTCCTCCTGTCCCACTGCCTCCAGACATGCCTTGCCCCTCTTCTTGTCCTTCACCCAACAGTAGCATAGTTTCCATCAGCACCCTGCTGGCCAACAGTATTGGTGGCAGTCATTGGTAACCCAGGCCTTGACAGTTCCGATACATAAATCTGATTTGCGGTCCGCATTTTTGATATGGTAAAGGTTTCATGCCGGGTGACCTTCCTGACGCAACCCTCTCCATTTATCAGGGCTTGGGACTGGCACTAAGAATGCTCTGGCTTATGCATCTCCTCAGTGGCTGATTATCATTGATCTAAACTGGTTAGAGATAAATACAATAAAGTCTGGTAAAGTCGAGATGACATTCTTACAAGCGCTTTTAACGTTACACCTATTAAACATTTAATGCAGTAAACGCTTTGCGTTTGCACATCATAATACACTAAAATATTAAGGGCAAAAAACCTTCAGGGAGCGTGTGTATTTTTGGAGCAGTGGGGCTTTTGTTTTCGGGATAACAGGCTGTCGGACAAATGGGCTTTCGGTCCAATGGGACATTTTTTTGACTATTGGGGTTTTGGAATAATGGGTCGTTGGAAGAATGGGCAGTCCCCAGAAGGAACGCCAGGCTGTAGCACACAAAAATTAACTCGCTTGACATTAATATGATTTATTTACTTATTAATCGAGGGTGTCGGAACACCATTTAATTAATCAACTTTTGTAAATGCCATTTTCTTTGCACCTCAATGTAATGAAGTGGAAATGGTTTCAGCCTGTTGTATTACTTCTAATGTTATTCTAATGAAAGAGTTCCATGACAATATATTTGGATTCATTCATTCATTATCCAAACCGCTTATCCTTCCTCAGGGTCACGGGGGTGCTGGAGCCTATCCCAGCAGCCATTGGGCAGCAGGCAGCCAGACCATCACACGGCAGTAGAATTAAGATTTTCAAACATAAAACAACATCCAATTACTTCACACACACACACACACACACACACACACACACACTCCAAGTTTACAATATATTCAAAAACAATGTTTGTGAAAAAACATCGTCACAGCCAACTTTAACCCCTGCATCATAAAGATAAATGGTAAGAGTGTTCAATTGAACAATTGGTTGAACATCAAACGAATATCCAAAACAGCTAACAGTTAACTTTACCGCAGTTGCGCTATATGGGTTGATCACTCGGTGCAGTGTCACATCACGTCGTTAACCTAACGTTAGCTTAGCTGAATTTGGCTAGAATTCGGTGGTAGCTAGCGTTAGTTTGTCAGTAACTAGTCATTAAGTCGGAGCGACTTCACAAAACATTTCCGCAAGCTTTTTTCCCCACTAAACAATTGTGAAAAACAACGGTCACAAAAACAAGACTGCTATGAGCCCCACAACGTTACAACTTAACCGGCCAACGAACGTGTTTTAAAAGGTAGTTAGCTAACGGTAAACGTTAGCGGACAGAATACAGGTGTAACGTTTAACGTTTCCTAACAAAGGCCACAAACTTTACCGTTAAAACCATTAGCATCTACTTTTCTGATATCCGATTTTAGACAGCTGACGATATGGAAAAACAAGAAACGTTATGACTAATATAATGGGGTTAAAATGATTTTCCATACGTTACCTTGCTGAGAGATACCCTTTCAACCGTGTTAGGATGTTTTTTCCTCTTCGTTTTTAGGTTTATTGGTGGTTAGCAAACAACAATTTGGTGCATTACCGCCACCAACTGGAATGGAGTGTGAACCAGGGGAAAAAACTCATCTTCTGAAACTAGTTATTCTAAGTTACTGAAAAAAAACGTGATAGCACTCATTTCCCGAGTTCTTTTGTACAATGTCTATTAAGTCCATCTCTTCCTTTCTGAGGTTTCGAATCAGATTCCTTCTTTCTGCTTCATATCTCTGAGTGTAGCATAACATGCTCTATTGCCCACAGTAGTCTGATCTGCCCGTAGTTATTTTTAAATCGTTTTATTGCATTTTTCCACAGAATTAAGACAAATAGAGCAAAATGTAAACGTGCCTGTTAGTTTTATCCCATGAAAACCAAACCCGCCAACCAATAACCCACCCAACTGTACCCTAGATTGGAGAAGCAAATCAAGCTATAAAAAAAAATATATATATATATATACACACACACACACACACACACACACTTTTGTTGAATCACATTGGCAGCTTATGAGTGCGCGACGCACGAAACAAGCTTGTACTGCTATGTATTAAAATGTTTTCCCCTGCATTTATCTGTTAAACACTTATCAACACCAACTGACCGCCCCCGAAGAAAACCCGCTATATATATATATAATCCAGTGATTCAAGTAAATTATTTAATGGACATCCAAAGGAGTTGAATCAAGTGCAACTGGACTTGGTATGTTGGTATGTATACTGCTCAAAAAAATAAAGGGAACACCTAAAAACACAATATAGACCTCGATGAATGAAATATTTCAGTTGAAAATCTTTACTTATTAGACAGAGGAATGTGTTTAGAGCAAAATAACCTAAGAATGATCAATGGAAATCAAAATCATTAGCCCATTAAGGTCTGGATTCAGAATCATACTCAAAATCAAAGTGGAAAATGAGAACATAGGCTGATCCAACTTCTGTGGAAATTCTTCAAGACGATTCAAAATGAGGCTCAGTAGTGTGTGTGGCCTCCACGTGCCTGTATGCACTCCCTACAACGTCTGGGCATGCTCCCGATGAGACGACGGATGGTCTCCTGAGGGATCTCCTCCCAGACCTGGATCAGGGCATCGGTCAACTCCTGGACAGTCTGTGGTGCGACATTGCGTTGGCGGATGGTACGAGACATGATGTCCCAGAGGTGCTTGATTGGATTCAGGTCTGGGGAACGTGCAGGCCAGTCCATAGCATCAATGCCCTCGACATACAGGAACTGCTGACACACTCTGGCCACATGAGGACGAGCATTGTCATGCATGAGCAGGAACCCAGGGCCCACTGCACCAGCATATGGTCTGACAATGGCTCTGAGGATCTCATCCCAGTACCTAATGGCAGTCATGGTACCTCTGGCTAGCACGTAGAGGTCTGTGCGGCCCTCCAAGGATATGCCTCCCCAGACCATCACTGACCCACCGCCAAACCGGTCATGCTGGAGGATGTTGCAGGCAGCAGAATGTTCTCCACAGCGTCTCCAGACTCTCTCACGTCTGTCACATGTGTTCAGTGTGGACCTGCTCTCATCTGTGAAGAGCACAGGGCGCCAATGTCGAATCTGCCAACCAAGATGTTCCCTGGCAAAGGTCAATCGGGCTGCACGGTGTTGGGCTGTGAGCACAGGCCCCAATTGTGGACGTCGGGCCCTCATACCATCCTCATGCATTCTGTTTCTCACTGTTTGAGCAGAAACCTGCACATTAGTGGCCTGTTGAAGGTCGTTTTGTAGGGCTCCGGCAGTGCTCCTCCTGTTCCTCCTTGCACAAAGGACCAGATAGCGGTCCTGCTGCGGGGTTGTTGTCCTCCTGCGGCCCCCTCTACGTCTCCTGGTGTACTGGCCTGTCTCCTGGTACCTCCTCCATGCTCTGGACACTGTGCCGGGAAACACATCAAATCTTCTTGCCACAGCACGCATTGATGTGCCATCCTGGATGAGCTGCACTACCTGAGCAACTTCTGTAGGTTGCAGATACTGCCTCATGCCACCTCTAGTGGTGAGGGCACTAGCAAAATGAAAAACTAACCAAAGATCGGCCAGAAAAGATGAGGACAGGCAAATGGTCTGTGGCCACCACCTGCAAATCCATTCCTGTTATAGGGGTTGTCTTGCAAATTGTCTAATTTCCACCTGGTAGAAATTAGACAATTTACCAACAGGTGAAATTGATTCACAAATCAGTGTTGCTTCCTAACTGGACAGGTTGATATCTCAAAAGTGTGATTGACTTGGAGCTACATTGCATTGCTTATGTGTTCCCTTCATTTTTTTGAGCAGTGTATATTATACGAAGTCCAGTTGCACTTGATTCAACTCCTTTGGGATGTCCATGACCTGGATGAATGAGAACATTCACAGACATATTTAATGGACAGTACAAACCTGTTTCATGCCATAAGCAATCATCAGCTGTTCAATAAAGCTACACGGGAAAGAACATAACATTAACTGCTTCTTCCTGCACAACGTCCAATGGAGAAGGTGCTTACGTTCAAAAATTCAAAAACATGTGACCGCTAACCGTCCATTAGAGTAGACGCCCCCCCCCCCCCACTGGACAGTTGGCGATCACATGTTTCTGAACTTTTGAATGTAGGCACCTCCCCCTTCCCCATTGGCTACTGGGCTCGCTACTGCAAAGTGGAGCGGCCTTTGTCTTTTTTTTTTTTTTTTTAAATCAGCAGGGTGATTGAGGCCTCCGACATTAAGCAGACCAGTGACAGACCTGATCGTTATGCAGATAATGGACTGTCGACAGCAGTGGAATGGTCACCAGAAACTACCAAGTTATTTTCCTGCACCTAACGTTGCCATTTCCATTATTATCACGTGGGAATGAATCAGAGCCCCCGAATAGCGCACAGACTTTGTATATTAACACGGCCGAGTGGGTCTCCATGTGAACTGTTCGAATAGATTTAATAATTTCAGCGCATGCCAGGTTAACCACATGCATTAAAATTGGTTGTCACTCAACAAGTCAAACAGACTGACGAATGGATTGCGTTACTGACTAGTGAGCCACTATCGCAGCAGTGTTGTCAACTAGCACCTGCTACCGTCAACATTACCGTTGGCCTAACATGATATTTAACATCCTGTGAATTTACAGCTATCATTCATAACTGCTTGATTTTCTAGTAACAAAATATGAGGGATGAGGTAACAATACGACTGGTTATTTCTCCCAAATTTACCGACTACACTGCGGCCGTATCCACGTGCCACTTGCGTAATGGCTGGGCAGCTTGCTTACATACACAAACTACAGCCTGTGTCGTTTAAAAACACAAGGCGAAACAAATAACAGCTCAATACCACATTAGCCAATATTTTATAGAAGTTATTAATTACCTCGTCCAGTGTGTCTGTGACGGGAAGAAAAATCTCTATTGTAAGCGGTCCATTCCTTCTCGTAAACTCTCCACCGAGACGCCATCTTTTAAGTACTAGATGTTAAGTTGTCAGTCAGTCAGCGAACGTCAAATGGGGCGTGTTTACCGCGTTCATGAGAAGAGTGTGTACGCCCCCCACGACACCAGAAGTGGACATTTTCTGGAAGCTCCGAGTTTACGAGCTGTGACGTGTTTGCGGGAGTTTTCAGAAATGGTGGAGGCCATGGAAGTCCATTTTTCGGTGGATGGTTAAGTTAATATATTGTAATTTTAGTTGTATAGAGTTGTTCTTCGTAATTTTATGTCCGACGAAAATGTTGATATTCCCAACGGCCTCATCTTTTCATTATGACTTTGCATTTCCTACGTTACCCGCTCGTTAGCTTGCTAAATTGTTAGCCTCGGTGGCTTATAGACGCCGACAGTCACGTTAATATTAGCTAATGTGCTTTTTAGCTATAAGTAATGGCCGCAAACTGTAAAAGCCGCGTGCTAGTAACTTATGCAAGCCTGGCTGTAACGCTGCGTTACGCATGTTTACATTGGGCCAAGTGTTTCATGTTGTGTGATCCGATTAATTTTTAGTCCCATTCAGTTTTTGTAGATGCTGACATGAATTTTTACTAGGACAATGAGCTGTTACTCCCAGTCACTTAGACTATTTAAACCATTTGGGTCCACAGACATCTTCATTGATGAGGCCATGACTGTTAAGCTCAACCCTATCCAGGTTGGACCCAGAGCTGCAGGTAATTTCACTCCTGGCTTTATTGTTGACTTATGTACATACATCTAGATCAATCAAGTTGGGCATATGACAGTTCATTGAATTATTGATTCAATGTGAAACAACATGGCTGCACGATTTGATATATTTTCAGTACAGCACAAATATAGTTAACTGGAATCTGCTTTATGTTAATATGTCCAATAACAACAACTTTTGACTGAAAGGGGGCTGTGCACACAAAACTCTTGATATAAAATCTCTTAATATAGGAGATCTACCCTCATCCATTGGACACACATCCACCACCTCAGCTGGCTTCTCCCCAACCTCAGCTGGACTTTCATCACCCACTAGACTGCCTAGCGTCTCTGGCCTCTCCACCTCCTCTTGCCTGCTTACTACTTCTGGCCTCTCCACCTCTGCTGATGTGCCTGTCCATCAGTTCTTTTCAAGGGAGCAGACTTTCTATAGTAGCCAAAGTATTGGGAATCCCTAGTTAGTGAACAGGTGAAAGAGTATTTATACACTCAATCAGTACTATCCAATCATCAGTCAGGGTTCAGGAAGAAGCATAGCACTGTTACCGCTGCCATGAAAGTTGTAAATGACATCAGCAGCACGTTGGATGAAAAGCAACACTGTCTTTTTATTGACTTGTCCAAAGCCTTTGATACCGTGGATCACATTCTGATACAGCGACTTGTTAATACTGGCTTCTCTCTACAGACTGTAGGTTGGTTTATCAATTACCTTATGGATAGGACCCAAGCTACCCAGTTTGAGGGGCTTACTTCTGAAGTCCAAACAGTCTGCAAGGGGGTCCCTCAGAGTTCTGTCCTGGGTCCACTTTTATTTACTGTGTACATAAACTGCTTGGGAGAAAATGTTCAAAACTCATCTTTCCATTTTTATGCAGACGATACGGTTATTGTTATGCAGCTACTCTCAGCAAAGCTTTTGAGTATCTGCAAAATGCTTTTAACAAAGTGCAAGCTCAGCTTCATCAACTGAAGCTCGTCTTGAATGCTGAAAAAAAACGTATGGTGTTTTCAAACACTAGGAAGTTAGAGTTAAATCAGAGCATTATTACTACTCAAGGTAAACAAATTGAGGCAGTCTCCACCTACAAATACTTGGGATTTTTAATTGATGACCACCTCTCTTTTAAGCCCCATATACAGAGTCTGGTGAAAAAGTTGAAATTGAAGTTAGGTTTTTATTTTAGGAACGAGTCTTGTTTTTCTCTCGATGTCAGGTGAAGACTCGTTGAAGCAACATTCTTGCCTGTTCTTGACTATGGTGACTTACTGTACATGAACGCATCAGCCCATTGTCTCCATATGTTGGACACTGTATCATGGAGCATTACGGTTTGTTACAAACTGTAGAGCCCTCACTCATCACTGTGTCCTTTACTCCAAAGTCAATTGGCCTGCTCTATCAACACAGCGACTTAGTCATTGGTATGTTTTTATCCATAAGGCCATTCTGGGTACCCTCCCCTGTTATTTATCCATCTTTCTGTCCATAAAACATGGCACTTATGGGTTACGGTCTCAGGACACCTTGCAAATGACTGTTACTAAAGTTCGGACTGAGCTGGGCAAGAAGGCCTTTATGTTTTCTTCACCCTCTGCCTGGAATAGCCTGCAGAATAGACAAACTCCAGGACTTGGTTACTCTATCCACATTTAAAGGTATGGTTAAGTCTATTGTAAATTGTAAATGATTCAATTGATAACAGGTTTGTATCTTTTCCCTCCATTTTTATGCTATTCCATTGTCTTCATGTGAGTGTGTGCTGAAACTGATGTACTGCTGCCATTCTTGGCCAGGCCTCTTGTAAAAGAGATTTTAATTTCAGTGGGACTAACCTGGTTAAATAAAAGGTAAATGAAGGGAGCAGGCCCTTTTTTATTATTATTTTTAAATTGATTTAATAAGGCCGCATCTCACTTCTAATGACGAAACTTTGCCAATTTCCTTAGCCGAGCTTGGGGCCAGAATTCATATGGCCCACAGCCACAAAAAACTCTTGGCAGGAAATATCTCAAAATCTCTCTAAGCAGTTTAATCTTAAGTTCGACCCAGCTAAAGTGTCCCATAAATGGCAGACACTTGAAGATGCCTTCAAAAAAGTGAAGGATAACAACTACTCCACTGACCGAGGATTTGTGAAGTTTGAGTTCTTCGCAGAGATGGAGGAGCTGATTGGGGGTCATCATGACATCGCCTTCCCTGTCATGGACATCACAAAGGGGCATTGAAATTAGAAGACCAGGGGCTTTTAGAGGACTATCAACTCCCACCTCCCAAGGAGAACCAGCAGGTCCCACCTCAGAGATCAGCCGACTAGTAGCCCCTCTGCTGAAGCCTCTGACGGCCACACCAGCACTCCCACAACCACTGCTGGCAGGAGACACAGGGTGAGGACCTGCCGCACTGAAAAGAGCCAGCTGATTGGCTACCTCAAGGAGTCCGAGGCTGTAAGCCAGAGATGGCATGAAGAAAATTTGCAGCAAATGATGACCTTTCATAAGGGGTTTGAGGGGCCCATTAGCTCTTTACTTGAAAAACGGTGATGTTTGGAAGCTATATGCAGCATTTAACCTGTAGACAACATTCAGTTTGAGGGGGAGGGACCAAGAATGGGAGAGGGGGGAAAAAAGTGTGTAAAGAGAGCAGCAAAAAGGAATAGGAAGGGATTACTTAGTCCGTTGTTTTTATACAAACAAGGGCTTTATACCTTTATATATGTTCTTATTTTAAAAGCAAGCTGTGCCTTTTTGGATTCATTTTCTGCTTTTATTTACTGTTCAAAAAATTCAAATGCACCTTTGTTAAGCTATTTTTATGCACATACATGAAAAGTTATGTTAATATACTATGTTAACATACTTATAATGAAGCTCTGGGGATCAACTGTTCACAATTCTCAATGAAATAAGCTACATGTTTGTGTTTGGTGCCATTTTTGTGCACCTGGTGTTCCTTGAAAAGTTAACCAAATTTAACTTGGCTTATTGCACTTTTTATGCATTTAATTAATTGAATGCTAAGCTTTTGTGCAACACTGACCAGTTGAAACTTAAATTCATGCACTTAGGTACACTTACACCATTTTAAAGCTTTTTTCCAATAGTGTCTCCCTATACTTTTTCATAGCATGTTTCAGTAAAGTTGTAATGTTAATGTAATTCATGTAATGTCAAAAGTGTATACAATAATCCAACCACCATGCCATTAGGTATCACAGCTGTAAATAAGAAGTTAGCTGTAAAAGACAGGGGGCATAAAAATGTCTCTGTGGTCCCATCAAAAATTGTCAGCACCTAGTCTTGGACATCCACAAGGATTTTCCCCACAGATACTGAACACGTCAATGCCCATATTGTGCAGAGTACAAGCTGCAGTGATCATCTTGACCACAATGTCCAGTCTGGTGTTTTGAAGATCACGAAGAAAATCATTGAGAAAAATTAAATGGATTGGCCGCATATATAGGCTTTGAAGGCTTCCTAGAGTGTTCTCCTTGTGACGTCGATTGTGTCATTGGTCTCAAAAAAAGAAAAAAAAAAAGAGGGCCATCTGTGAATTCAAAAACTGTCTAAATGAGTCCTCGGCCAGTAAAGAAGTGAAAGGCCATTGCTTAAGGCAGCGTTTCCCAACCCAGTCCTCAAGGAATACCCATCCTGCACATTTTCATTGCAACCCTTCATAGGTAGCCCTGCTTGTACTTAACCAATCATCTCACAGCACTTAATTATGCAAGGTGTGCAACATCTGACATAATTAATTGCTGATTGGTTGAATAACTACTAACAGGTGTTCCTTGAGGACTGGGTTGGGAAACACTGGCTTAAGGGAAGGGGTGGGAGGGTTGAGACTAATGTCAATAGAAACAGGCATCACCCGAAATGGCAATGCTATGATATTCACAGGCGTTTATTTTTTCAATTATTCTGCTGTCTACTAGAAAGACATCCATTCATGAGTATGAGTGATGTACGGGGGGGGGGAGTCTTACTTGAGGGAAATTTGGCTCTCCATGGGTCAGACAGCCCTAGACATACGTATCTAGTACCTTTGCTGAATTAACTAGCACATAAGGTTTGTCTGAGGATCTGTCAAGACTGGCATCTGGACCAAATTGAAATCACCCCCTAAGAGTGGGTGTTGGACTCCACCTTGAGTTTCTGAACTTGCTGTTAGTATCAGGAAGTAGTGTGGAAAAACCTGGAAATGAACTGAACATCGTCCCAGTTGGGCGCGTACATGCTTGCTAGTACAAGAGGGAGGTCCCTTAGTTTCCCGGAGAGAATAACGTAGCATCAAGGCTGGATTTTGGAACGAGGGGCCCCAAAAGCTCAGGGGTATTGTGTTTGCGTATAGTCGAGATCCCCAATCATACCCTACAAGGGACGTTTGTTCCAACCCTGCATCGCGATGCGGGGGCCCCAAACTACAGTCTCTACTGATGCAGGGCCTCAAGCTACAAGGTCTGTTGATGGCAATTAAGAGTGCAACATGTGCCTCGTGTTTACATTGTAGCATTGAGAGTGCAACAAAGCGCAAACTCGATGCTTATGATCAAATTCATTGTTTCGTTGTGTATAGTTAAATAAATATGCTAGCTAGAATGCCCATACTGAAAAATAATTACACATAGATTTAACTAAAATATGCCCATATTTCACCAAATTATTTGCTCTGAAACAAACATTTCCTGTTGGTAAGCGGGAAGAGGGCTTCGCAATATGTTTGCAATGCTGTGAGCTGCTATTCTCATGTTCGTTTTGTGATTCAAAATTGTGTTGTACTTTGTTGTCGCCATCGAATCCCATGCAGATTGGCATAGTGTCGACTACCATGTTGGCTATTTGCATTAGTTTTACATTTAACAATGTTTTGTATCGTTTGCGTAGCCTATCTGACGAGGCAGGGGGCGGGGTAATGGACGTGCGTGCCCTGGTGCTCCCTGGTGGGTTAGCATCTGTTAGGATCAGACAGGATAATAGTTGGTTCAAATGGGGTGTCTTATGAATCAAAATGGCAGCGCCTCCAGCTCTCCCGTCGAATTTCGAATGGCACAGTTGGCCAAGCCTTTTTAATTCGCAATATATCGCCAGTTCCAAGGTGCGTTTCCTGGATAAAGAAAATGTTCCCCTTGAGACGTTGAAGATGAGCCATAACTCTGCTTATTTTTGTGGGATTATTGGCTCCCTTGACATTCCATGTGATGAAGATGTTACTGTTGTTTATCGTCTTGGCCGTTATTACAAACTGGATGCATAATGCAGACTATCCGACACCTGGACGGTCGAGCAGGGATGAAAGGGGAAAAGAAGGAGGGCAAAAAGGGAAAAGAAAAAAACCCTAAAAACATCCAAAATCCACATCTTGGTGCAAAAGTCCCATACGTCTTGCATGGTAGTGCCTTCCTTACGGGAAATATCCGGTATCCCATATCCCGCATATAAGTACAACAGTAGTAACCCGTAGTTCAATGGTAAAATGACCGAACACACTTAAATATGGGGGAGTTGCTTAGGGTAGAATAAGTGGCCTTGCCCCCACGCACATGCACAAATATGTAAATGAGTGAACAAGGGCAAGAATACAGAGTAACTGTCGACTGCTCATTGTCAAAATCAGTACATGAACCCTATAAAACAGCAGAGCGCATGAGAACAGACGTGATCCAAATTTGACAATAAACGGTGAACACCCAACTAAGGAAGTTATGAACACAACGAAGACGAGCTAAAGCAGGGAAAAAACTGGTTTGCCAGCTTTGCCATCAGTCCATTGCTAAACCATGTTAGCACGTAGCCATAAACAAATTAGCAGCATCACCCTGCAGCTTTGTCTGACCCAGGCTTTAGTGCAAACCCCGTCCGTGTAATTATGAACACAAGTCGAACGAAGCTAAACATTAAATCTATATATTGTGTGTCTGAGGACTAAGTTTCACTTGAACATTGGGGGAGGGGGGGACACATTTAGCGGGGGGTCAGGGATTCCTCCCCCTGGAAATTTTGAGCATAACACATTTAATTTCCTGCATTCTGGTGAATTTGTATGCACCAATTTGCTCTTTATCTACAATTTATTGTGGAAATGTCTTATTTATGTAAAAGAAAAACAATTTTCAGATAGGCTAGCCTATAGTGACACAAAAAGGAAAATAATGAAGGAGACTGTCATTGTGCATTTCAAATATTTATTCTCCTTCAGCTATTGTTCACAAAGTTGGATTCACAAAAATAACAATACTTCACTTTGTATTTAACATAAAGATAAGTCTAATAATCACTATACAATGTGTTCCAAAAAAGGAAAATAAAAAATCTGTTAATAATCTGTTTCTCTTGCCATATCAGAAAAAAGGTAAGTAAGGCAAGTACTTCCTTTTGAACCATCTAGACCGCTCAGGTCATCTGGCACAGGTTTGCTTTCTGTCCCCAGTCAGAAGTAAACGTGGAGCAGCATTCAGATTTTACGCTCCATGTCTGGAATAAACTGCAGGTCTGCCGAAACCCTTAGTTTGTTCAAATTAAAGACCTTCCTATTTGTTGCTGCCTTTCATTAAATTAGAAAACTATGCAACTTTATTTTCATATTTTAATATGCTTTTAAATGTACTCTTTTAAACGTTGTCCTGCTCACTGTCCTTTGTTTTGATGTATCATAAATGTTTCATGTGAAGCACTTTGAATTGCCTTTTGGTTGTGCTTTATAAATAAACTTGCCTTACCTACGTGTTTTGTCCTGTTTATGCCACCAGAGGGCGCTAGTATACAAATCTACTCACTAACGCAACCCCCTAAAATGCCCCAAAGACTTCTGCGTCTGTCATGTAGGGAGATGAATTCTTGACAGATTTTCTTTCGACCCACACAGTCGAATTTTGCCTTGTGGACATGAAATACAGCCATATGGTTGAGGCGCTTGTCCCCCATTGTGGACCAAAGCCATGTTTTGAGCCTCCTCAGGGCACTGAAGCTTCGTTCAGCTTCAGAGGATGATGCAGGGATTACAGGTAGCAACCTGATGAGAGCTTCTACTTCTGTGAACAAACTACAAACCTCGACTGGCGCTTGCCGTAGAATATTGGGAGCTTCTTCGCAGGACCTATACATGCGTTTGGCTCGAAACATAGACAGCTCAACTTTTAGGCTTTGGCTGTTAAGCTCTGGATATTAGCCCACTACTGTGTCATCAATTTCCCCTGTAAGGAGAACTTCCTCAAGCTTCTGAATCACATCTAAACTCTCCTGATCAAACCTGTCCTTCAACTGTACATCAACAGTGTCAAGCATGCTAAACTACTCTGCTCTGTAGTACTCAACTGCTGGGGCTGGGATATGCATGTCTGCTCCACCAAGGCGCTTAGGTGGTTTCCGCAAGCGAGGTACCCGAATCACCCTAATATCAAGGGTAGTCACCATATCCTCTGCTTTTGTGAACAGCTCTTGGAATACTCTCATCCCGTTTCATTTGGAGTGTGCTTCTTACGCAATCTACCGCTGCTCTCATTCCCCCAGCTGTTTGTGTTCTCATTTGGAGAGACCTGTTAAGGCCTTCCAGCTCTCCTGTCACCTCTGACGCAAGGATAAGACCCAGCACTGTTGTTCCTGCACTAAACCTGCCCAGCAACCCGTTTGCCTTGGTTGCTGTATCTACTGTACCTGAGGCCATCTGCTCTAGACTCTCCAGCACCGAAGGATATTGGTCAATGACTGAGGTAATTAATGGCCTTATGCCTTACTGTCCACCCGGTTGGGCATAACGGCTTGAGTCTTCTGTATGGTGCTGATGCTGATTTAGCTATGTTTTCAAACACGGTCTTGAACTTTCCTGACAGGTTGAAAAGATTCCCTAGTTCATGAACCCACTGCAAGGAGTCTCGAATCAGAGGCGATGATTTTGCATGCAGCCTTGGTTGCCAGGTTAGCACAATGTGCCCCACAGCGTATGTACAAGGCCAGTGGTTGCCATTTCTTGATCAGTGCCTGTCCACCCATGTTCTTCCTAGCCATGTTTGCAGCCCTATCGTATGACTGTCCTCTTAAGGAGGATAATGTCAAATTCAGCCGTTTCAGTACATCGATAGCTATGTCACTGATAGCTTGTCCAGTTGTTGATGCCATTTGGTAAAGGCCAACAAATTCCTTGTGCGGAATTAAATCATGGTCAACATATCTGATACAGATAGACTCCTGCTCTTTTCCAGATACATCCTGTGTGCCACCAATGATCAATGAGAACTGTACAACCTGTGGAGCTTTGACAGCTGCAACAATGTCCCTGACCACTGCATTTCCTAGGAGCTGAAGCATTTCGTTCTGCCTTTGTGGGCTAATGTAATCTTGGCTGCGCTTCTCAAGCCAGTTAGAAAGAATGGGGTCCCTTTATGCTTTAGACTTTTAACATCCGATAGAGATTGCCCGCCTCTTTTTCATGTCCCCTGAAGGCTATCCCCTGCCTCACCAAGAATTTAACTGCACCAACTACTTCTAACAGACTGTCTATTCTCCTCTTGTTGCTTTTGCAATGCACTTGATAACTGTGTCTCAACGGACTTCCCTTTCTGGAGACTTACTGAGACTGAGTGGCGGTGGGCATGGCTACTTGCATGGGCTTTGAACTTTTCTATCCCCTTCTTCCAGTTTCTAAATCCTACACTAACAAATGCAGGATCAACCTTTGCACTAAAGGCAGCATCTTTATCATGAAAGGTCTTCATACAATGGAAACAAAACCCCTTTAAGCCTCCGATCACAATGTAACCAAGGAAAGTCCTGAAACCACTTCTCCTGAAACTTAAGAACTTTATTGGATAGTGCTTGTGGCTCGATCTCCCTCGTCTTTGGCTGGTAAGGCGCTGTTGGATCCCTGTCTGCGCCCTCAATCGTCACAAACAAACAAAAACAGATTTCTTAATGCCCATGTATGCCCTTTCCATAATCTTCAGGTCATGTTTTCTAATGCCAACAATGAATTCTTACCTCTTTTTCTGCCTCGGTGACCCCTTGCTCTCCCTGCCTCACAGACTGGTACTTCCTATACACATCACATCATATAAACAATATTTCAGCTCAGTGGCCTTGTGGTAAGTGTGTCCACACTGAGTTCGATCCCCGACCGAGTCATACCAAAGTGTTAAAAATGGTACTCGATATCTCCCTGCTTGGCACTCAGTATCAAGGGTAGGATTGGGGTAAGTCCCTATGACATACTAGTGTCATGTCCAGGAAGTGTACTTGTACATCAAGCTGCCTCACACTTAGGAAACAGGAGATTGTCTCCTGCCCTATGGGCCACTGCTTGCTTACTTATGCCCTTTTTCATAATCTTCAGGTCATGTTTTCAAATGCTAACAATGAATTCTTACCCCTTTTTCTGCCTCGGTGACCCCTCGCTCTCCCTTTCTCTGCCTCACTAACTGGTACATCCTACACACATTTCACATGTTAACAATATTTCAGCTACCGTTATTTATTTGGATATTTGATTCCCGAGTAGTTAAATGTAACCCATCCTAGCCATGGTCTAGAGCTGACAAGGTCATTGAGTAAGTCACCGATGGTTAGTAGAGACACAAAGTGAGTGCCCTACAGAGTGCTGTGGTCTCTCATGTGCTTGGCGCTTGATGAATACCAAATGAGGGAATTCTGTTTATTGCTTCACTCACTTCAACTGCACTGTCTCCACTCTCCCTGTCATCAGTAGGCCTAGTATCCTGACAGAAGGAAAAAAATGAACAAATAATAACGATGAGGTGACTGCCATTTCATCACTGTGTATGATGACTGGTCAGGGTGAATTGAATAAATGCATTCCATAGCTGTCGCAGTCTTTTTTCTTACCTCATTGCTACTAGGGCCGGCCTGCTCACTGTCCTCTGTTTCCTTAATACAACAGCACATAGCCTACATGTTAAACTCACCATCAGTAGGCCTTTTACAGAGCATCCATACCAGTGTCCTCAGCTTATGTCATAGTCTACCATTTAATATCATCATCATCACTACAGCTGATAGTGACCTCAAGGTGATCATTATGGGTCCAGCAGCATGAAATAACTTTTTAATAGTAACTAAATCTAAATAGTTCACCATTTGAACAAATTCAAACATTCACAATTTGAACAATCAAAGTTATCTTAGCTTGTGTGACAACCACAGAAAATAGCATAACAGGAAAAATAATCTGTAAACTTAAACTAGTAACCGTTAGCTGTTAGTAGAACTAGCTAGGTTCTTCTAGGAAATTCTCTCATCTTACTCTCTTTTTTTGCACCAAAAAAGCACCGGATATCTTGTTACTTTCCTCTTGCTTATGTTGACTCTGTGAATGAAAGTAGTAGATGCATTTGAATTAATACAATACCCTTGGCACAAATTGGTTTGTAGATGTACCTATTGTGTTATCTCATGTGCCCGAAATTATCAGTTCAAGTTAATTTAAGCTAACAAACATCTAGGGGCTACTGTTAGCAAGCGCTAGCTAGCTAGCTAGCTAGTTCGTGAGGGAGTCTGAACTTATAACCCCAAACACAAGTTATAAACTAGATAAGGCTATAATTCATCCGGAAATACGTAAGAAAATCTAACTCAGAAACCCCAAAGGTAAGAAAGGGTGGTGTACTGGGCTAGACAAGCAAGCTGGCTAGCTACGTTACTTACACTTGCTTACACGATCATTCCTGCTCCGGTCTCCTGGTTGTCAGGAGCAACTGCAAGACGGCAACGAGGTCGGCAATCTCAGTGGCAAGGTTAAAATGGTATGGTCCAAGCATAGGGGTGTATGAAATCGTTGGAAAACAAGTATGAATGACATTTTAAGTAGTTCGACTGTCTGTGTTGTTATTTTACCTTTTTTGGCAAGGGAGTTAACATTACCATTTATGATATATTTTTGGGGGAGACAAATTCAGCTCTTCTAAATATTGAGGGGGAAATGCCCCCCCTGATCCCCCATAAATTACGCCTGTATTGTGTGTTCTCCAGTGTAAAATTTTAACCTGTATAATATTTGCAAAGTGAATTTATGATAACAGTGAATTTATGATACTCACCTCTGCACCCGATGTAACTTCTTCTGAGGTTTAAGACTGAACTCGTGCATGAACAGCACCGTCAAAGAAAAAAAGCTTTCGTGGGAGACCTGAGGCCGTTTGGTTTGATGCCTGAGACTTGATGCCTTTTGGCTTGACAACTGATGCCTTTTAGTCAGAGAACTGAGAATGTTCTATTATGGACACTGTACCCCGGGCTTCAGTTTACTGTTGAGAGCGCGGTGCGCCTAGTCCAGCTCAGGGAGGGAGTCCAGAACTTTGTCGCCAAGTAACTTTACCAGAAATTCAGAAAAGAAATTCCTTGGCTGTGGCCCCTCGATTGACTCTGGCAGTCCAATGATGCGGATGTTGCGTCTGCGGCTCCGTCCCTCCAAATCCATAACGTTGGCTTTCAATCTAAAGTTGTCGCTAGCTAGGTCTGCGTACCTCACCTCGATGTTATGGCAACGGCCGAAGCGGGACCAAACGAGGCAGTTCAGAGAAAGCCGCATCTTTAGCCACCGGGAGGGCGGATTTACTAACAAAATTAAACAAGGACAAAAACACAAGAATAAAGTGTATAGTGTATGGTGCGTTGTTCGTCTTGTTTGTGGGACGTGTGTCTAAACTATGTGTGATGACCAGCGGGTTGTGTGTCTAGGCCAGTGTTTCTCAACCGGGGGTCCGCGGACCCCTAGTGGTCCGTGGTGTAATTGCAAGGGGTCCGTGAAAATAAAATATCTTTTAAAAAAAGATCCTACGACATTTATAGAAATAGGATTATTTTACTCAAATGTGACTGAGACCTTTATCTACCTAAACTACAAAGGGTAACAGGACTTTTTTCTCTAATTACATCTGTTTCACAAGTGTAATTTATTGTATTTTAATAAGAGATCTCGCTCCCGTTTGCATTGTTAAAAGTTACTGCATAAAAATTCTGTTGTTACATATATCTGAAAGTTACTGAATACATATTCTGTTTTGTTACATATATCTGAAAGTTACTGCATAAGAATTCTGTTTTGTTAACTATATCCAAGTTACAACTGAAAGCTCTTATTTTTGCCCCAAAGAGTGAATAAATGCTATAATGCAATTTAAAATGCAGTTTCTACAAATTGCAACCCCCCTCCCCCAAGATCAGGTGGAGGGGTCCTCAGGGTAGATCAAAAATACGCAGGGGGTCCAGGACCCCAAAAAGGTTGAGAACCACTGGTCTAGGCTATGTGTAAGTATTTACTCTACGTGTGGTGCGGTATGTAAATGACGTGTCCAATGTATGAAATGGGCGTGCAGGCAAAGGTGTCCGTGATCCGTGATCCAAGAGAGAATCCTGTAGAGGTCCAAACACCAAAAGCCGGGAGTTCCAAGTGAGAGGTTTGGATTCGTGGGAGAGGGTAGAGCTCGGGAGGGTTCTTAGGGAGACAGGGAAAACAGGATTAAAACAGGGCACCAGACGACACGAAGGAAAACTTTGGTTGACAATTAGACTAGAAGGCACAAGTAAACTAGGTAGGCTAAACAAAGTTACCGCCCGTCACTTAGGCACGTTCTGGCGATGACACAATGGGTTGTCTGTGGTTTTGTAGATTGGTGATGAGCTGATCACTCGCAGGTGTGGTGGTTGTGTGGACAGGTGCGCTGTTGTAGATTGTGTCTACGCGAGCGCGCGCAGACGTACCTGGTATTTCAGAGACAGGTGATAGAGATGTGCTTCGTGACCTCACGGTGGAGCCAGAGGGCCGCGCAGGGGACTGAATCACAACACTCATGGACATGTCGGTGCCGCTAGCTAGCAAGTCCGCTTTTTTGGCGACGTTATCATCTTTTTTTCGTTGTTTGCTAGATCTCGAGGCCACGACTTTGTAAGATACAAGATTAAAAGTGTGCTGTTTGGTAGAAGACATAAAATAAGCAAAATATTGGGTAAATAAATATTACTTATTAAGAGTTAGTTGCGGGAGCATGGGACAGACGCGTCTACTTCTTGCTTACGCATCACCGGAAGTCTGCCTGTATTATGTTGGGATCGACCGATTATCAGAATGGCCGATTATCGGCTTAGATATTCGTAATTTTTCGTAGCATTGCGTTGCTAAAAGAGCGGCGATCATTGCTACCCAATTTCCCATCGGGGATGAATAAAGTTTGACTGCTACAAATGTTATTACTGTCATTGTTTGGTGTATTTTGTTTGCATATATTGTTTATGTAGTTCATTTTCATTAATATTGATTCATTTTGTATTAAAACTACACAGAAAGTACGTTTATGTTCTGTGTTGTACAGGGACACATTTAGTTGTAATTTCCTCCAAGAAGAAACGTGAAGCGGGAGAAGTTTTTATACTCTGCTTAAAAGTTTGAGTTTAACAGTGATATTGCATAGCCCATTTGAAGATTTTATGTTTGTTCAAGTGGACTCATTCCCTCTCGGTTGTGTGCAGCCAGCGAGGTATGTTTATTTATTTGCTTTATATTTTGTCACACATAATTATAGTTAGGTTGCCAAGGTTTGTGTGCGATATGAAGGCGTGCTTATTCTGTACATTGTCATGTATCTGAACAGTTCGACGGTGGATTTGATGATGGTGATGTTGAATGAAGTACAATTAAGATGAATAAATCCATCAGTAACAGAAGAACCCCCTCCGAGAATCGCCACCTTAATGTGGTGGAGGGGTTTGTGTGTCCCGGTGATCCTGGGAGCTGTGTTGTCAGGAGCAATAGCCACTGGTAGGGTCTCCCAAGGTAAATTGGTCCCAGGGGAGGGGCCAGGCTAAGAGAGATTCCCAAGAAACCCAATGAAATTACACCAGCAGAGATACAGCACCTCACCTGAAAAAGGGAAAACGGGGCCCCTCCTGGAGCCACACCTGGGAAGAGAGCTCGCTGGCGAGGGTCCATACTTAAGTCCCCGGTTGAAAACCGCGGTGTTGGAGTTCTCCCCGGGGAATGAGGGGATCGCATCTATAGGACTGCGAGTCGCAGGGGGAAGGCTCTGACTATTGTGTGTGCTTATGCACCAAATAGCAGTTTGGAGTATCCAGCCTTCTTGGAGTCCCTGGGTGTTGTCCTCAATATGATTCTGCCTCGGGACTCTATAGTTCTGCTGGGGGACTTCAACGCTCATGTGGGCAACTATGGAGAAACCTGGAGGGGCGTGATTGGGAGGAACGGCCTCCCTGATTTGAACCCGAGTGGTCCTTTGTTATTGGACTTCTGTGCGAGTCATGGATTGGCCATAACAAGCACCATGTTCGCACATAAGGGAGTTCATAAGTGTACTTGGTACCAGAACATCTTAGGCCGAAGAGTGGTGATAGACTTTTGGTCGTATCATCAGATCTAAGGCCATATGTTTCGGACACTTGGGTGAAGAGAGGAGCAGAGCTGTCAACTGATCACCACCTGGTGGTGAGTTGGATCGCATGGCGGAGAAGGCTGCTGGTCAGACCTGGTAAACCCAAACGTGTAGTGAGGGTGAACTGGTAACATCTGTCGGAGGCCCCTGTCCGTGAGGTCTTCAATTCCCACTTCCAGAAGAAGTTAACGTGGAGGCTGGGGACAAGGATTCTGAGTGGGCCATGTTCAAAGCCTCTATTGCAGATGCAGCCGGCACGAGCTGTGTTGATAAGGTCATCGGTGTCTGTCGAGGCGGCAACCTAAGAACCCACTGGTGGACACAAGCGGTGAGGGAAGCCATCAAGCTGAAGAAGGAGGCCTTTTGGGCTTGATTGGCCCAGGGGTCTCCTGAAGCAGCAGACAGGTACTGGGAGGCCAGAAGGGCTGCAGCTTCAGCAGTGGCGGAAGCAAAAACTCGGTCGTGGGAGGAGTTCGGAAAGGTTATGAAGGAGGATTTTCGGTTGGCCTCAAGGAAGTTCTGGCAAACCATCTGGCGACTCAGGAAGGGAAAGCAGGGCGTGACTCAGGCTGTGTTCAGCCGGGCAGGGGAACTGTTGACCCGGACTGGGGATGTTGTCGAGCAGTTGAAAGAACACTTTGATGAGCTCCTGAACTCGGCTAACACATCCTCAGTGGAGAAAGTAGAGTCTGAAGACTCAAGGGAAGCCCCACTCATATGCCTGGCAGAGGTCTCTGAGTTAAGAAGCTCCTCAGTGGCAAGGCACCGGGTGTGGATGAGATTCGCCCTGTCTTGGTTGACACACCTCTTCAGTGTCACATGGAGGTTGGGGACAGTACCTGTCGAGTGGCAGACTGGGATGGTGGTTCCCATATTTAGAAATGGGGACCAGAGGGTGTGCTTCAATTATCAGGGCATCACAGTGCTCAGCCTCCCGGGGAAAGTCTACTCTAGGTGATGGAAAGGAGGCTCCGACCAATTGTCGAACCTTGGATCCAGGAGGAACAGTGTGGATTCTGTCTTGGCCGTGGAACAATGGACCAACTCTTACACCCTTGCAGAAGTGCTGAGGGGGTTATCGGAGTTTGACCAGCCAGTCTACATTTGTTTTGTGGACTTGGAGAAGGCTTATGACCGTGTAACCTGGGGCAGTCTGTGGGGGATACTGCGGGAGTATGGGGTACCGGGGCAGTTGCTACAAGCCATCCGGTCTTTGTATAACCAAAATGAGAGCTGTGTCCGCATTCTTGGCACAAAGTCAAACACTTTTTTGGTGGGTGTCGGACTCTGCCAAGGTTGTCCCTAGTCTCAGATTCTGTTTGTGATATTCATGGATAGGATCTCAAGACGCAGCCAAGGTGAGGGGTGTGTCTGTTTTGGGAACCTCAGAATTGCATCTCTGCTCTTTGCAGATGATGTGGTTTTGTTGGCTTCATCAGAACACGACCTTCAGCGCATACTGGGGTGGTTTGCAGCTGAGTGTGAAATGGCCGGGATGAGATTCAGCACCTCCAAGTCTGAGGCCATGGTTCTCTACCGGAAAATGGTGGATCTGACCCATCTGATCTCCTTAAACCATACATTCCAGCTTGAGCTTTTGGCTCTAAAAATACAGGGCTCCGGTGTACCCAAAGTTAAAAAGAAGTCAGTTGGTGGCAGGGCCTTTTCCTATCAGGCCCCATTCTTGTAGAATAACCTGCCTGCTGCCATCAGACAATCAGAGTCTGTTGAGTCCTTTATATCCAAACTTAAAACTCATCTTTTTGCCTCAGCCTACAATTAGCTGCCTTTAAGTTGAGTGCGTCACAACCTGTACTCCATGGTGGGTCAGTTTCTGTCTCAATGAATTTACCAAGCACTGTTCTGCCGACGAGATTATAGCATATAGATTATTGACTATTGCAAACTGTTCTCTTCTCTCATGCCTTTTTTCTCTCTCTGAATGATGTCTTCTCCTTTCTCTTTTTTCTGTGTGTGAATGGTCTTCCTTGTGTGCACATGCAGTTTTTCATCCCCCCAGGTCTCCATGGTGATTGTGGTTGCCACCTGGACACTGCTTGTCATCCCCTTCATAACATTTTCTTTTTATATATCTTATAAATCCACGTAATTTTGTTTTCCTGTTTTAATGTTATATCCTTCTCTCATTAAGATGTGTGACTAATTTCTATTTTTTTACATGGTGATGTTGGTCGCGTGGCTCGGGTCCTGGGCTTTTTTGGTGGCGTCTGGACACTGCTTGGTATCCTCCTCATCATATTCCTCATATCTTATAATGCCATTATAATTCTGTTATCCTCTTTCAATGTTGTATTCTTTAAATTTGTGTAAACACAACATCCATTGCACGTTGTCCGTCTTGGGAGAGAGATCTCTCCTCTGTTGCTCTCCCTGAGATTGCTTCCTATTTTTTCTCCCTGTTAAAGGTTTTTTTTAGGTAGTTGTTCCTTATGCTAGGGTCTAAGGACAGGATGTTGTGTTGCTGTAAAGCCCCTTGAGGAAACTTTGTGATATAGAGCTATTCAAATAAAACTGACAACTTGACTTGACAATTGGCTGTGTCTGCGGGTGGGAAGCCGGATGTGGGTATGTGTCCTGGTCACTGCACTAGCGCCTCCTCTGTTCAGTTGGGGCGCCTGTTCAGGGGGGAGGGGGAACTGGGGGGAATCACATGATCCTCCCACGTTACGTCCCCCTGACTAAAATCCTCACTGTCAGGTGGAAAAATGCGGCTGGCGACTCCACATGTATCGGAGGAGACGTGGTAGTCTGCAGCCTTCCCTGGATCAGCAGAGGGGGTGGAGCAGCGACCGGGATGGCTCAGAAGAGTGGAGTAATTGGCCGGCTACAATTGGGGAGAAAAAAAGGGGGGGTAAATAAATAAATAAACAAACTCCCTGCGTTTGTTCTTCTTTTCTAATCACAGAAAGGTGAATCAGTTCATGACTCATCCAAGTGGCCTCTTCAGTCTCAACTGACTGCAGGTATCCACACCCTTATAAACAATACAGTGGCATAACAACCAAAAACAACAATGCAACAATGCAAATTGCCGTGACCTTTATATAAAGTTACAATGGCAATACATACTTTTCACAGAGGACTGGGGAATAGTTGCAATCACAGCATTGTAAGATGGCGACAGATGTATTCATAGCCCCCCCCCCCCCCCCCCCCCACACACACACACACACTCCCTCCCTCGGTTCAGGGATGGTCATTTTCTGTTCACCTAGTTAGCCTCTTTGACTCCCCGTTCACAACAGCATTCCTCCCTATCAAGGATGTACACATCCTCATCCTGTGGTAGTACAGGCCACTAGCCTGTAGATGGGTGCAGACTGCGGACTTCTGGCCTGATGGGTTATCAAGGATGTAAGTAACTGTAGTAATTCTAGTTAATGGTCATGGCAAATTGCATGTGAAATGGATCGTTGTTTTCGGTCGTTATGCCACTCTATTGTTTATAAGGGTGGGGATACCTGCACTCAGCTGACACTGAAGAGGTCACTTAGATGAGTGATGAAACGTTTCTTTCAATAAACATTGTGTCTAGATGAACTGATTCAACTTTCTGTGATCTCTGCATCTGTCTTTCTTTCTCTCTCACACAAACAAACACACACACAAACAAGCACGCATGCAGACACAAGCATATGTTCCTGAATTTTGTTGAGCCGTGTCTCCTCCAAAAAGCAAACACGGGAAACTGGAAAATTAATTCTTACCTACACAGCCATTAGCCAGTCCTTTCATTGAAACCAGTTAACACAAACTTACAATTTTGTCATTTGTCCTTTTGTGTTGTTTGAACCTCATTTGGAAGATGTGTCCCCAGTCTCTAAACTTCCTCACTCAGGCAGCTTCGTCAGGCCAAAGGCTAGCCTTCAGGAGTGGAGATGGGATCCGGTATAACAAAGCCAGAAATACACTCACAAAGGAGATCAGAGTGGTAAAAAGGTGGTACTCTGAAAAGTTGAAAAACAGGTTTTCTGCCAATGACCCATCATCAGGCTGGAGCAGTTTGAAAGACATAACCAACTACAGGAGACCCCCCCCACACACACACACACTGCAGGGAACCATCAACTGACTGATGATCTAAATGGGTTTTACTACAGGTTTGAAATGCAAACTTTCATACCCCTCACCCTTTCCAGCCACAATACACAACCAACTGCACCCCCTGCGAGCCCCTCTCCCCTCCCCACTGAACCCCCACCTGCACTCAAGATCTGTGTTGAGGACATGCGCCAGCTCTTCCAGAGACAGAAGACCAGGAAGGCACCGGGCCTGGATGGCATGTTACCCTCCTGTCTTGAAGTCTGTGCTGACCAGCCGGCTCCCATTTTCACAATGATCTTCAACAGATCACATGAGCTATGTGACATTCCCTCCTGCTTCAAGAGCTCCACTATCATCCCGGTCCCCAATAAACCCCATATCACAGGATTTAAATGACTACAGGCCCATTGCCCTAACATCTGTGGTCATGAAATCCTTCAAGAGACTGGTGTTGGCCCACCTGAAGGAAATCACAGGTCCCCTGCTCGAACCCATGCAGTTTACCTACTGAGCAAACAGGTCTGTGGATGATGCAGTCAACATGGGATTGCACTACATCTTCCAACACCTTGACTCCCCAGGGACATATGCAAGGGTCCTGTTTGTAGCCTTCAGCTCAGCATTCAACACCATCCTCCCAGATATCCTCCACTCCAAACTCACCCGGCTCACTGTACCAGCCTCCATTTGCCAGTGGATTAAAAACTTCCTGACAGACAGGAGGCAGGTGGTGAGGCTGGGGAAAATCACATCCAGCACCCGGACAATCAGCACTGCCCCCCCCCCCCAGGGATGTGTGTTCTCCCCTCTACTCTTCTCTTCTCCCTCTACACAAATGGCTGCACCTCTGGTGATCCACCTGTTAAACTCCTTAAGTTTGCGGATGACACAACCATCATTGGCCTTATCCAGGATGGTGATGAGTCTGCATATAGATGGGAGGATGATCAGCTGGCCCTCTGGTGCGGCCACAACAACCTGGAGCTGAACACGCTCAAAACAGTGGAGATGACAGTAGACTTCAGGAGGAGTCCCCCAACACTGCCCCCCCCCCACCATACTCAACAGCACAGTGTCTACAGTGAAAACCTACAGATTTCTGGATTTCCACAATCTCCCAGAACCTAAGGTGGGCATCCAACATAGACACTATCATCAAAAAGGCCCAGCAGAGAATATACTTTCTCCGCCAGCTCAAGAAATTCAACCTGCCCCAGGAACTGTCGATTCAGTTCAACACTGCAATAATCCAGTCTGTCCTCTGCACATCCATCACGGTCTGGTTTGGTTCAGCTATCAAACAGAACAAGGACAGACTACAATGGACAGTTAAGTCTTTAGAGAAAATCATTGGTGCCAACCTGCCCTCCATTCAGGACTTATACACCTCCAGACTCAAGAAATGGGTAGGCAACATCACTGCAGACCCATCACACCCAGGTAACAACCTGATCTAACTCCTCCCCTTTGGCAGGCACAACAGAGCACTACCCCAAAACAACCAGGGCACTACCCCAACACAACCTGATACAAAAAGTTTCTTTCCATGGGTTGTCATTCAAATGAACGCTTAACACTGTTAAATAAATCCAACCATTTTGTATATAATATACTGTACTGTACATTGTATGCTCTGTCATGTCCATCTACCTCAGGCATATATGTAAACAACCTGCTAACATCTATTTCAGCATCTCTGATATATTCTCTGCACCACTGCACTTTATCACCTCTTATTTCGCCTGTATAAGTCAATCCTTGTGTACATATCTAAAGATTGTTGTGTTGTAGTGTGGTTATTCTATGTTAAGTACACAGAGAGCCACAAAACCCAAGTCAAATTCCATGTGTGTGCAAACCTACGTGGCCAATAAACATGACTCTGATTGCATTTTTTTTCCTCCAAATATCAAAGAAAATGGATGATAAAGTAAATAATCCGCCTCATTCATGCTAACGCCCGCTCTCACCTTCCCCTCCCCACTCTCACACAAGTAGCACCTCACTGTACCATTACTCTGTACGTCCACTATCATTGGTCAAAGGTCAGTGGCCTGAGGGCTGAATGAATTTATCAATTTAATTAATGTATCTTGTGTTGGATGATTATTATGTCCTTTTAGATTAACACAGTAATTTAAATATAGCTGTATTCTCTTAATTCCTGCGGCATTTCTCCGCTTTCCACTTGTAACGCTGATGTTGAGGTTATTCTAATGACACCTGAACAAAGTCTCAAAGCCTGATACTGAATACTGTCTAACTTTTGGAGAGATGAATTTACTGCAGATCCAAACGCTAAACACCCATAAGCTAACACTGATTATTAATCCTTTGTAAATAGTCCTCTCTGCTCTCAATGCTGTTCTCTCTGCTCCCCTTCCACCTCCTACCAGACATCTCATCACATTTAATACTTGCTTACACTTGTCAATTACTTTCTGAATATGTACAGCCCATGTAATTCTTTCATCAAATCACAATCCTGAAAATTTTAATTGCTTCACTCTCTCCAATTCTTGATTATACAATTTTAGTTTTAAATTACTTCCAATTCACTTTCTTGTAAAAACAAACAAACAAACAAACAAACAAACAAACAAACAAACATTGTCTTGTTTTGTCAGGCTATCCTTCGTTATAGTAATGCAATGGCTCTCAGTAAATAATAGACTTGGTCACCTTCCACATATAAAGTTCACTTTATTCCTCTCACAATCAGCCGCCATCAATATGTCCCGCCTCCCACCACCAGACCACCAACCACAGAGCCCTCCTAGCTCACCATACAGGGGTACCCCTGTGATTGGCTAGCCTGGGTAGTGTTACTGGCTTTACGCCCCCCCCCCCCCCCACACACACACACACACATGAACTATCATGAACTATGCTATAACTTCTCTAACAAGCACTCAAAACACAGGTTGCTACAGTAATATAGAAAAAAGAGAAAGAAAAACACATACAATCTCTACTCAGTTGTCCGCTGATTGATTATATTTCTTTATGATAGCTGTCGAGAAAAAAAAAATCTCTACTGAATAGAAATTTTTTTGAGAAGGGCGAGAATATTTAGTAGAAGTAATGATGCGACCACTAGAGGGAAGCAAAGACATCTTGTTTATTCACACCGTTAAAAAGGGGCAGCCTGTGTAACGTTATAGCGTTCAGATAATAATGTATACAGTCATGTGCAAAGAAAAACAAAGGCATCCCAGGGTAAAGTGCATATTTTGCTGAATCTCTTAGTGAGACAGAAATAAATGCAACGTATGTGTAACCAAGTAACTATTTGTCCCTCTTTAAATAGAAATAAATCAAGATGAGACCGGATTTAAACTGTACTCTAACAGGAAATGTTTTCTAGGCCTGGCAGTAGTATGCTACCAAAGTCCACATAATCAAATAATGGACTGGAACGTATCTTCCTTCAAATAAATGTCAACTCAACCCTTTCAGACACATTTTTGTCTTTTTGTTTCAGTGTAGAGATTGCTTGTTTTATTTCCCATTCCTTATCTTCTGCTGTAATTTATAAGTTCTGACTTATAAATGAAAGAGAAAAAAAAATCAAATTCTTGTTCAATATCTTTTTTTATCTTTCAGTCTTAATCAAAAGTGAAATGAATCATTCAGAGATTGTCACATTCACATTTCTGAATGTATCAAAAGCTTTTGACCGAGTTAATCATGGTAAATTGTTTGTTAAACTACAAGAGCGAGGGGTCCCCTCTTATTTGATAAGGATTTTGCATTTTTGGTATTCATATCAAACCATGCAAGTCAGATGGGGTAAGAGTATATCTGCACCCTTCCCAGTGACCAATGGGGCCCGACAAGGTGGAATACTGTCACCTGTTCTCTTCAGTGTGTATACGGATGATCTCTCCAAAAAGTTAAAAGAGTGTAAGACTGGCTGTATGGTGGGGGACAGTCTTATTAACCAGCTGATGTACGCTAATGACTCAGCCATATACTGTCCATTTATAGTGCTGGCTTACAGCAATTGCTCAGAGTCTGCTCAAGTTATGGTGTGCAGCATGACGTTAAATTCAACTCTAAAAAGAGTGTTGTCATGATTGCTAAAACCAAGGAGGATCAGAAGCAAAATGTTCCATCAAGAGTCAGGTAATTGGCTGGATACAATTGGGGAGAAAAGGTGGGGGGGGGGAGACTTGGGACTGAGTTGTGTTCACCTGGCTTAGGGATGACTCATGGGATGGCTAAAGGAAATATCTTGAAGTTCAGGTTTAAGCTGTTTCATTTTTTTCTTTTGGCGTCAGCAAATTAATTGGGGGGGGGCGTGGGATCTAAAATTTAAAAACCTGTGGGGAAGCCTGGCCTGAGTGGCTAAAATGTAGGAGGCAGACTCAAAACAGTTTCTAAAATAATTATACCTGTGAAACAAGAATATGTACACAGCAAAGGAACAAATTAACAAATTAACTCAGCTGAACAAAACTCAACTCCCAATAACTGAGCTTAACTTAACATCAAATGAACAAAACTCAACTCATAACAATTTAGCTTTAAATTAACAAAACCGAACTCACAACAATTGAACTGACATTAACATCATGTGCACACATCTACACCCTGACGTCATACAGCCCCTAAACTCCAAGGCTACTGCTTAACTCCGCCCTTGGAGCTGATCAGCAGCACCTGAGTCCAGGCTGCACCACTGTGGCAGGGAAAGCCAACGCCTGGCAACAACTGAGATGGATGATGGGATAAATGACGTGTTCTCCCACACTTTGTCACAGAACCGTAGTAACGAGATAGTTTTTATTTTCTGGCAAAAGATTGTTTTTGTAGCTTGTATTTTGTTTTTGTTGATTTCAATTTTGGCGCACATTTGCCAGCCAGCCCGTCGCCACATAGGCACGGCCACACTACAACCTGCTCGGCCTTCCGTCACAGATTTCCACTGCTGCGTTGACAAGGCAACCTCGATTAATTAGTCACCATTGTTATTCTGCCGTAAAGCATCAAAATGATAGGAAATGGCATACCATTATCCTTATTAAGGGGGGAAAAAACCATTGTGAGGCTTTCTCCAGTTGAATTGTCTGCCATTTAGAACAAAGCTGTTACAGAAAAAGCTTCACATTTGTGTAGCCGGGTGGTAAATCTGTTAAATATGTTAAATGATTTTCCACTTAAATTTAGTATAGTTTAACTGTTAATATATGTAATTGTTACACTGTCAAGCCATGTAAAATGTCATTTGATGTAGTTAAATTGTGAAGCAGATTGTGAGTGTATTTTTATAGTTTTGGTTGTCATTGCATGTTTTGACCAGTAAGTGGCAGTGTTGCGGACTTTTATTGTAAATCCGTGCAAGTTATCCAAGTGCATCTTGGGTATTCTTTTTTTTTCTTGTGTGGAGCGCCTGAAGATTGCGGTGTGACGGTGTTCTGACTCCGCAGTAAGTAAGGGTAAATATCTTGTGAAATATACCTGTAACATTATTCCAAACAATATTGTATGTCGGTAATTTGACAAGATGGTTTGATTTAGACGCTACTGGAGTTGACGTTCGGTGATTTTGGGCGCGAGCCGTCGACCACTGTTCGCCATTGCAGGCATGACAAGGTAATGTTGGCGTGAATAAAGCCACACCATGCCATTGTATTTGGGATGTAAAGGTTTTATATGCATTTTAATTCTGTTTAAAGGTAACTGATAGAGTGAGAAGTTGCACGATCTTCAGGAAGTTCCACATGTCTTTGTTAAACCCTGTTTAACATATAGTCCACTGCCGTATTTTGCACCGTATGTTGTATGTTGTATTTATTTTCCTTTTAAAATCTTTTCTGTTAAACTTGCCACATCTGTGAACATTTATGAGCTGTTTGCTCGAAAGACACAGAAATTTATGCACTCAGTAAAACGATCTGCATTCGAAGGTTCAAACAATAAAATTAAAGCTACAAGAACCCCGGAAGTAATTGTGTCCTGTGTGGTATCTAATTCCACGGGCTACATTTGCAATGTTCGAGCTAACGTTAGTTAACATTAGCTCGAACATTCACAGATTGTCACATTCACAGTTTGATGTCACCTGAAAGAAGAATATATTGTAACGTGCATGGATAAGTAGACACGCTGGCTGAGGGGTCCGACCCTTTATGCTACGTTCAGACCAAAGGCGGCGCAAATTTTTGGGGCGGCGCGAATGCATGCAAAGTCAATGGGAGGAGGCGAATGGGTGGAATAATTCGCGGCGAAATTACGGGCGGCGCGAATTGGGCGAATCGAGCGACGAACGCGCCTTCGCGCGAGTTCAAAAATGTCCAACTCGGGCGAATATTTCGCCAGGCGATAGCCAATCACCTTCAAGTAGGGTTAGAACCCGCCTTCATGTTGGGAAAGAATACACGCCCCCTACCCAGAATTCTTTTCGGACGCCGTCCAAACGCAACTTCTGAACGAGCCGGTGAAATTCGCCAAGCTGGGCACGTCTCCGGTTTATGCTATGAACCCAAACAGAACGCTGACGCCAGTTTCGGCGGCGCAAGTTGATATAAAGCAGAGCCGCCGCAACTGATCTCTGTCGCTCATCCATGATGATCACAAGTAAACGCAAACTGCTCGTGTGTGGTATTTGTTGTGTGCGGTCTAGCAAACTTGGCTAGCAGCGTTGGTGTAACTCAGGGGTCAGGAACCTTTTTGACTGGGAGAGCCATAAAAGCTAAATATTTCTAAATATATTTCATTGAGAGCCATATAGTATTTTTAACGTATAATAAATTAAATATGTCTTACTTTTAATGTGACTTCTGGTGCTGCATGGTTTTGCTGATGGCCTTGTAGTCTGGTTCATACGTGGTGAGGTTGAGCTTCATGCAGGCGTTGAGGCTTCCATCAGTTAAACGTGAGCGTAGGTTGGTCTTAATGTTCCTCATATGCGAGAATGACTGCTCACATGCATATGTAGAGCCAAACATGGTCAATACGGCAATACTCACACGCTGCATTGTGTGGTATGTCACAGGAAGCTCGTTCCAAGTTTTAAGAATCAGCTGGTCTTCAGGTTGAAGATTTTTCATTTCTGTCCACTTGTGTTCCCTCGCCAGCTCTGCTCGCTGTCACGCAAGACTTTCCAACTCTCCATTAAGTGACTTGAACTTGCTCATCCACATGTCTGATGCCTTCAGGTCAGCAACATCCAGCTCAAAGTCTCCGATAGAGACCCCGGGGATGCATGTCAGGTCGATTTTGTCCACTGCACACTCATGTGGATGAGTGATGAACTTGAAAAGACCAGTGCGCGCACGAAATTCTCCAAAACGTGCTTTGAATGACTGCAGGAGATTGAACGTAAAGCCAGCTAGCTGCTGGAGATCCAGATGTTGAGTGGAGTCACTTGCTAAGCATGCATCTCTAAATTGTTGCAGTCTTTCAAAGTGCAGAAGACGACCTGTTTCAATGTCCCTGAGAAAGACTTCCAGCTTGCTTTCAAATGCAAACACTGCTTGTTGAAGGGATGAGATTGTATTTCCAATACCTTGCATTTTCACATTGAGCTGGTTCAGATGGCCAGTTATGTCCACGAGATAGTGAAACTGCAGGAGCCAGTCAGTGTTGTCTAGCTCAGGATGCTCGACACCTTTCATTTCAAGAAAAGTCCGGATTTCACTCAGCCAAGCTGCAAAACGGCTGAGCACCTTCCCCCTTGACAACCAACGCACGTTGCTGTGTAAAAGCAGACCGGGATAATGATTCCCAACTTCTTCTCACAGAGCTTTAAACTGGCGATCCTTTAAAGCTCGGGCAACAATAAAGTTGACCACTCGAATGACCAGCGACATCACCTCGCCAAGCTCCTGGCCACACGTCTGAGCGCAAAGCGCCTCCTGGTGCAGGATGCAATGAAAACTTAGGATGGCGCTCTTTTCATGTTCACGGAGAAGCGCTACAAATCCTTTGTTCTTCCCCAACATACAGGGTGCACCATCAGTACAGACAGAAATAAGTTTATCCATCGGTAGTTTTTTTTCTTTAGCAAACTCCATGAAAGACATGAATAAATCCTCTCCTCTTGTTGTCCCTTTCATTGGCAAAACAGCCAAGCTTTCCTCACGCAGTGTGTCACCTGCAGCATACCTGGCAATGATACTGCACTGAGATAGATGGCTAACGTCTGTTGACTCATCTAACGCGAGAGAAAAGTATGTCCCGGCGTTTATGTCCTTAATTTGTGTTTCCTCGACTTGATTTGCCATCATGATGCTACGACCGTGCACAGTTCTTGCTGACAGGGGCATGTCTTTTATTCGTTTGATTATCTTGTCTTTATTTGGGAAGTCATCAAACAGTTCATTGGCCACATCAAGCATGAATGTTTTGGCATACTCGCCATCTGTGAATGACTTTCCATTCCTTACTATTGCCAAAGCCCCCGCAAAGCTAGCGGAATTCCCGTCCCCTTGCTTGGTCCACACACGTGGTTGCCGCTGACTCGTCTGCACTCTCCGCTGTAGCTCCTCGCATGCCCTTTTCCTGCTGCCCCCCCCCCGCTGGAGATTTCCATGCAAATGAAGCATGGTGCGTATCGAAGTGCCGCTTTATATGTGACCGTTTCATCGATGCAATGTTATCATTGCATATGAGACATACCGCAGATCCTGCTCTCTCCACAAATGCAGATTCCTCTGTGCACCCAGCCTGGAATGCACGGTAATCATCGTCTTTTTTTCTTTTCGCCATCTTTTCCCTTACAAGGGTTGAAGCGGATAAACTAGTTGACTATCTGATAAAATTGATTTCTTCACCTTTACAATGACCCGGACATGCTCGCGAGCCATTGGTTCCCGACCCGACCCACGGGACCCGTGAAATTTATCTTCAAAACTAATTTCTGTTTACTTTAAAATGACACAGTATTATTAAGAAATATCACAAGTATTTTAAAATCGGTTCCAAACTGATTTTTTTTTCAACTCAAAATTGTCTGGGAGCCATATGCGTCACCGGAAGAGCCATATATGGCTCGCGAGCCATAGGTTCCCGACCGCTGGTGTAACTAGACTGCTTGTTGTGACGTCAACACAGCGTATTCGCGTTCTGTTCGAACACACCTGGCGGAGCTGGCGGCCAAACACGGGCGAACAAAGCGGCGCGAACTCTCTCGCCGCCTTTGGTCTGAACGTAGCATTAGTCGAACGGTCAGCGATGTCTTCCGCGGTGCGGGAGATGCGGGTTCGCGTCCCGGCTGCGGCAATTCCTGTGGTTGCCCCCGAATTCGCTACAATATTGTAGCGACATTGCTGACCGCTTGACTAAAGGGCCCGACCCGTTAGCCAACGGCCATCGTGTCTACTTATCCATGTACATTACACTACCCCGCTCCTTCGGGAAAGCGCGTCCGCGCGTATCCCACTTCTGACACCAATGTAGCGAATTCGGGGGACAACCACAGGAACTGCCGCAGCCGGGACGCGAACCCGTAGTGTAACGTGCAGTAAGTAGACACGTTGGCCGTTGGCTAACGGGTCGGACCCTTTCGTCGAGCGGTCCCGTGGTGCGGGAGATACGGGTTCGCGTCCTGGCTGTGGCGATTCGCGGGGATGCGAATCCCGAAGGAAAGGGGCAATGTAACTATCACGGATGAATAGGCTCGGTAGCCCTTGGCTAACGGGTCGGACCCTTTAGTCGACTGATTGACGTTGTCGCCCGCGGTGCGGTAGGTTCGCGTCCCGGCTGCGGCAGTTCCTGTGGTTACAATTCGCTACAATTTTTTTTGGGGGGGGGGGGGCAGGTTTCTCCCCAATTGTATCCGGCCGATTACCCTTCTCTTCCGAGCTGTCCCGGTCGCTGCTCCACCTCCTCTGCCGATCCAGGGAGGGCTGCAGACTACCATGTCTTCTCCGTTACATGTGGAGTCGCCAGCCACTTCTTTTCACCTGACAGTAAGGAGTTTCACCAGGGGAACGTAGCACGTGGGAGACTCACGCTCTTCCCCCCAGTTCCCCCTCCCCGAACAACGGCCCCGATTGACCAGAGGAGGCGCTAGTGCAGCGACCAGGACATGCACCCACATTCGGCTTCCCACCCGCAGACATGGCCAATTGTGTCTGTAGAGACGCCCGACCACGGGGATTCGAACAGGCGATCCCTGTAATGAATGAAAGGTCACGTGTTTAACTTGACCTACTCACGGGTGTACGTGCAGTGCGTGTGACGTATACAGGAAGTTGGAGACGCGCATGTTATGAAGGTTGTATGTCGGATGAACGCTAGTAAAAGCTACACAGTTAAGAGCCTACGAAGTCGGCTCGTACTTGAATTATTCTTATGTCAGTAAGACAAGGCGTCTACGGACATTACATGGTGTCAGAATAGTCTGTGTATCTGAACACGAGCGGTCATGCCGAAGTTTAATCCGCCGAGTGAATTCAAGTTTGACTGCCCCGTTGAATGGCCGGAGTGGAGACAACGGTTTTCGCGCTTCAGGCTCGCGACAAAGATGGATAAAGACGACGGGGAGATTCAAGTGAGTTCGCTGATTTATGCAATGGGCAGCGAGGCTGAAAAGATATTCAGCTCGTTTGACTTCGCGGCGGAGGGTGATAAAGTGGACTATGATATCGTACTGAAAAGGTTCGACGACTGCTTTATTCCCCGCCGTAACATCATACATGAGAGGGCGTGCTTCTATCAACGTAGCCAGCAGCCAGGAGAGACAGCGGAGATGTACATCCGGACATTGTATGAGCTGTCTGAACACTGTGAGTTTGGGACAAGAGGGATGAACATATCAGAGATCGTCTGGTAGTGGGCATAAAAGATAAGGTGCTCTCCCGTCAGTTCCAGCTCACAGCGGACCTTACTCTGGTGAAAGTCATTGAACAAGTGCGCCAGGCGGAGGCAATAACAAAGCAGCTCAGCCTCCAAGCTAACCAACCAGAGGCCCTGCTGGCTAACGTCAATGTTGTCCGATGGCGGGACGAACGCCAAAACAAAAAGGGCGGAAACATCAGCTGCATAGGACAGTTTCAAGCCACAACCAACTACAAGGAGAAACAATACTCCTTTCCAGTGTATGTGATCAAGGGGAGAGGCAGCTGTCTGCTGAGTCGTCTAGAGGCAGTGGAGATGGGTCTAGTGAAGCGGATGAATGAGGTCAGTGGAGTTTTCGGTTCAAGTGGACTGCTGAAAACAGACCCAGTGAAAATAGCTCTGGTGGAGGGTGCCCAGCCATACGCGGTGCATACAGCCAGACGGATACCACTGCCACTTGTACCACTGGTTAAGAAAGAACTGCAGCGCATGGAAAATGAGGGCATTATTGAAAAAGTGACTCAGCCCACAGAATGGTGCGCCGCTATGGTGCCGGTGCTGAAACCGAACAAGAAAGAGGTTCGCTGCTGCGCTGACCTCAGGAGGCTGAATCGAGCAGTGAAACGTGAGAAATACGTGCTGCCCACTATGGAGGAAATAATGCCAAGGCTCGCAGGGTCAAAGTTCTTCACAACGTTGGATGCAGCAAGTGGGTTTTACCAGATCCCCTTGCATGAAGACAGCAGGGGGCTCACCACTTTCATCACCCCATTTGGGAGGTATGCTTTCTGCCGCCTTCCATTTGGTATAACGAGTGCTCCAGAGATTTTCCAGAGAAAGATGGCGGAAACTCTGACCGGGCTAGAGGGCACAGAGGTGTACATGGATGACATCCTTATACATGGAGAGACTGAGGAAATCCATGACCGGCGCCTAGCAGAGGCGCTGGGGGTCATTGAAACAGCAGGTCTCAAACTGAACCAAGCGAAATGCAAGTTCAAACAGAAACAAGTCCGCTTCCTTGGTCATATCATCAACGAGGCAGGCATCAGACCTGACCCGGACAAAGTGGCCGGAATAGAGAACTTTCCTCAGCCCCAGAACGTGACGGAACTCAAGAGGTTCCTCGGGATGGTGAACTATTTGGCAAAATACGTCCCAGAGCTGTCCACTGTAGGTCAGCCGCTTTATGGACTGCTTAAAGCAACGACAGAGTGGCTGTGGGGACCTGCACAGAACACAGCATTCCAAGACCTTAAAGCAGCACTCGCCACCGCCCCGGTACTCACCTTTTATGACGTCACTAAGGCTACGGTGGTGTCAGCAGATGCCAGCAGCTACGGGCTGGGGGGCGTTCTGCTCCAGCAGCACGGGAAACACTGGAAGCCCGTGGCCTACTGTTCCCGACGGCTGAGTGACGCAGAGACAAGGTACGCACAGATCGAGAAAGAGTGCTTAGCCAGCGTCTGGGCATGTGAAAGGTTCGAGAAGTACTTGTTTGGGCTTGACAATTTCAGACTTGTCACCGATCATAAACCACTAGTGCCCCTCATGAACAGCAAAGACTTGGATAATGTGCCCATTAGGTGCCAGAGACTGTTAATGAGGCTGATGCGTTTCAATGCAGTGGCTGAATACGCACCAGGCAAAACTTTAGCTGTGGCTGATGCACTCTCCAGAGGCCCAGAGCAGTGCTACGGAGATGGTGCTTCTCATGATGATGTTGCAGCGCACATTGATGCCATCGTGTGCCAGGTGCCTGCCACACCTCAAAGGATGCAGGAGATAAAACAGAGCACGGATGGGGATCTGCAGCTCCAGACAGTGTTGGGCTTCATCAGACACGGCTGGCCTGAGTATGTCGATAAAGTGCCGGAGACAGTCAGAGACTTTTATCAGGTGAGAGGGGAGTTATCTGAGGTAGATGGTTTAGTCATCAGAGGCAGTCGTATCGTCATTCCCACAGAGATGAGGGAGGTGATCTTAGACAGAATACACGACGGGCACCAGGGGATAGCTAAGTGCAGAGAGAGAGCTAGCCAGTCAGTGTGGTGGCCCAAAATGACAGAGCACATTACAACAAAGATACAGCAATGTCAATTCTGCAGAGAACACAAGAACACACAGAGAAAAGAGCCTTTAATGTCAAGTGAGCTCCCATCCAGACCATGGCAGAAAGTTGGCATAGACCTGTGTGAGTACAAAAAAGCAAAACTACTTGATAGTGTCTGACTATTATTCCAGGTTTTTGGAGATCCTAAATCTACCAACAACTACTAGCAGTCAGGTTGTAGCTAGGCTGAAGGCTACATTTGCACGTTTTGGTATCCCTGAAATTGTAGTTAGTGATAATGGGCCACAGCTAGTTTCAGAAGAGATGAGGTTCAGTGAGGATTATGATTTCATCCATGTGACTTCAAGCCCACACTACCCCCAGAGTAATGGACAGGCAGAGAGGGCTGTTCAGATAGCCAAAAGCATATTAAGGCAGGAAGACCCTCTCCTCGCCCTGTTGACATACAGAGCTACACCCTCTTCTTCCACTGGAGCCAGTCCAGCGGAATTGCTCATGGGTAGGAGACTCAGAACCACCTTACCCACATTGCAGCATAACCTGAAACCGGCCTGGCCTAAAGAGGAACTGATCAAAACCGCTGACGCCGCAGCCAAATCGAGGCAGGCTTTCTACTACAACCGCAGGAACGGCGTGCGGACACTGCGCCCGCTGAACTCAGGTGACGCAGTACTCACCAAACCTGATGGACAGAAAACATGGACAATGCCAGCAGTAGTTCACAGTCAGAGCTCCACTCCCAGATCCTACATAGTGGAGACAGCTCAAGGTGAACATTACAGAAGGAACAGGCGCCACCTGTTGGCCACACCCAAAACACTCACCTTTGTCAGCAGGGATCCTGACCATGTCACTCCAGGGGAGAATGGAAACACGGATGAGTCCCGAGCAGCAGAAATGCCAACTTCCACACCATATGTTACTCGCTCTGGCAGGGTGAGCAAGCCAGCAATCCGGCTGGATTTGTGAGGCGTATGGACTTGTGTATTGTGGGGGATTTTTTATTTTTTTTGTGAAAAGGGGGGTGATATACAGGTTAGAAAATCATCTTAGAGGGGGAGATGTAATGAATGAAAGGTCACGTGTTTAACTTGACCTACTCACGGGTGTACGTGCAGTGCGTGTGACGTATACAGGAAGTTGGAGACGCGCATGTTATGAAGGTTGTATGTCGGATGAACGCTAGTAAAAGCTACACAGTTAAGAACCTACGAAGTCGGCTCGTACTTGAATTATTCTTATGTCAGTAAGACAAGGCGTCTACGGACATTACAATCCCCGTGTTGGTAGGCAACGGAATAGACTGCTACGCTACCCGGACGCCCCAAGAAGAATATGTTGGTCGTACTATATCGTTTTTCAGAACATGCATTGACAATCCTGGAAGGGGCACGAAAGCGAGCCATGATAAGGTGCAAAGCAAGAAGAGCGGGAAGATGGTCAAAAAGAAGGCAACATCACGAAATCCGAATACCTGCACACTCATCAAGAAGCTCAGTGACTTTCAGTGGGACTTTGTCTTTTTTTCCCTTTTTGCACACACACACACACACACACACACACACACACACACACACACACACACACACAAACCACCTGGCACCCTCAACAGGCGTTCACATATTTACTTACTCACTCCCTCAGTGACAAAAACCCATGCAAGCCTTTTCTTATTCACACTGTTGGAACTCAAGGTTAACGTTGTTCAGAAAAACAGCTGCATAATTGTTTTGTGTTCACTTTGCATGCAAACTAGACTGCTGCTTTTCTGCAGCAGGTTAATTAAAATCAGCTAGTCTGACGTTCCTTTCTCACAAAACTTGTCACAATGTTGCCAAATATTGTAATCACTGTTATTCAAATTAAAGAAACTGTCAATGTTTCAAAAGAACATAACAAAGAAAAGTAAACAGGCAGGGCGTTAAGGTTTGTTCAGGTCTAGTTTCTGTTGTGTGCACTGGTGACATGTTCTTATTTTAATCAATACATTAAAAGGAACTGCGTAATGAATATTGTCCCTTTGTTATTTTTTTCATTGTTATTATCATCACCAGTGGTAGTAGTAGTAGTAGTACAGTAACATAAGTACAGGATACATACTGAAATACCGTTTACATACTGTACATATTTACTGACAAAACTGTGACCAGTGTTGTACATTTACAAGAATGCAGCAATGAACTGCAGGACTGTAATTCTAGAATACAGTAAGACACTGCTGGGGGAGGCTCCAGCATCCCGTGACCTGAATTCAGATAAGCAGCTTGGATAATGGATGGATGGAGTAAGAAACTGTTAAAAAAACAGTAATTTGCTGGGGAAGCTGCTGCCAGTTAATTGCTGCAAATTTACAGTGAAAAGTTTTAGACATGGCATTTCATTGTGATCCTTTACATTAATCAGGAACAACCAGCATTTAGCTGTATTTAGTGAACATGCCAGCTAGTCTTGGGTATTGCAGACAAATAAATCATTATTAGCCTGCTGATTAAAACTCAGGCCCCTAGAACCATAAAACAGTCACGTACATACTGAGATGAAAGAAAACATCAGTGTGTGTTGAGCTGTATTTGTTTGACAGAAATACCAGCGGTGACATGGCAATTAAATATACCCTTGTGAAAAACAAAAACCCAGCAATCTATTACCAAATCTAAAGTAGCTACTTATAATCATTTCCATTTATCATGTCTGTACAGCTTATTGCTTTCAAAAAGTATCATGTACACTTAGTGGCCACTTAATATGTACACTACCCTGGGCAAAAATAACTCGCTTCTCCACACAGTGAGTTCTGCGGCTGTGACTCAGTGTATGTGGGACGCAGACAAGGCGGAGAGGTTATGTTTGATTAAAAAGTGTCGACATGCTTGATATGGTTGTTAATGCCAGGCATCCTGGTTCAAGCACCCTGATAATAGCCAATCTGCTGGGATACCTGCAGCAGTGTGTTTAAGAAGAAGGTTCAGACATTAAGTCAGCAGCAGTTCTGAGGGCAAAAAAAACAAAAAACAATGCCTCGATGATGAAAGGCCGAGCCCACGGGTGGGCTGCACAAGTATGGAAATAGCAGTTCAGTGGTGATGATGAATCTCCCAGAGCACATCACCTCATCAAACTCTGACATGGATGGGTGGTAGCAGGGGAAGAAGACCATGCCGTACAATCCTGTCTGCCATTGAAGAACACTGAACAAGAGGAATAGGCTAAAGTGGCCACGTGACCGCCAAAACTTGACGATTGAAGACTGAAGTGTGTGAAGCTGATGATAGCAGTATGTATTCATTGATCTATACTGACACTGGTCAGTGGTACAGGTTGGTGATGGGGGAGTAATACTGTGTAAGGGTTTTCTGAATCGTATTTAGCCACTTTGAGCCAAATGCGCTTCAGTTCAACATAACAAAACAAAACTCAACATCGCTGCTGACCAGGTAAATCCCTTCCTGGTCCAAGTCTACACGCTTTTAAATGGATATTTCAAGGATTGTGGGGATTGCAGCTCGACGGCTTTTAACTTGTATATGTTAACTTGATGAGGAAAAACTTCTGCAGGACTCCGATGTAAGAAAGGATAAAACAAGTATTTTTATTCCACAGCTTGTCGTAGCTACTTACAGGAATATTCAAAATTAATTTCTCCTAATCAGCAAACTGTACTACGGTAAGAAAACCGCGTGGCTCGGTCGTTACCTGAGCTACAACTCAACCCCCCCCCCCCAAAAAAAACAAAACAAAAAAAAACACACGTCTTTTGCGAGTTTGTCTTCGTAAGCCCATGAGCCCTATCTCAAAGTGACAACCTAGATCACCGTTCTAACAGAAAGCTTACACGGTGCTGCCTTTTACAAAATATCATGCTTACATCAACATGAATTCAATGAAATTATTATTAGCTGACTTTTAACATTCATTCATTATCCAAACCGCTTATCCTTACTCAGGGTTGCGGGGATGCTGGAGTCTATCCCAGGAGTCATGGTTGGACTACCCTGGGGCTCAAACCCAGGACCTACTTGTTGTGAGGCGACCGCGCTAACCACTGCGCCACCATGCCGCCCCTGATCCAACCCCGGAACAACTAATCTTGGAAGGTTGAATCTGTTCATCTGGACGCAACGTTGACTTTTAACAATAACTATTAATTAACATATTCAATGAAATTACTTATTTATCTCAGTTTATGTAAGCTAATTACACAAATACAGACTGATTATTTATCGATATAAAACATATGATAAATGTAACTTGGCTCCCACATAATGGCCCCTAATTGTACTCTTAACTGGGAACAGTTACCAAATATATACAACATGTGGAGCCAAAGAAATTGAAGTCTTCCTGTTTAAGCATTCTTCTTTCTTCGTTGCTTGATTTACCATTTAATTTGGGGTTCAAATGTTACTATCACATGTCCCCCATTGGAGGACAGTTTTTACCACTGCCTCATTCAGCCTCCTGTATGAGACAAATGTTCGTAATGGGCCTATCCAGTTTGCTGGTCTTGGTCTTGATACAGACCTGACATAACAGGTCCAAACTTGTTTGGGACTGTTTCGATGACCTTTCCCATGACCCAAGAGTTGCGTGGTACTGAGTCATCAATGATCAACATGATATCTCCATTGGCGAAGTTGCCAGATTGATGGGACCACTTGTGGTGCTCTTGCAGCTGTGGTAGTTATTCTATTATCCATCGCTTCCAGAATATGTCTGCCATGTGCTGGATCTGTTTCCACCTCCTGCATGCATAGAGATAATGGAACAGGCCTGGGGTAGAGAAGTCTTGGTGTTGAGGAGCAACAGGTGATTAGGCGTAAGCACTTTAAGATCATTTGGATTGTTGGACGACTTGGTTATAAGGCGACTGTTGATGATGGCCTTTGCCTCACATAACAGTGCGTGTAAGCCCCTCCCCGTCGAATGTCTGTAGCTTAAGGGTGGTGCTCAGGACCTTCCTTACAGACCTGATCAACCTCTCCCAGACTCCCCCATGGTGGGATCCAGTGGGAGGACTAAACATCCACTGAATGCCGCTTTGATGTAGCATGTTCTCAGTCTTGGAGCTATTCCACTCTCCAATGGCTCTCTTCAGTTACGAAGTTCATTCCATTGTCTGAGCAGAGGATTTTTACCTGGCCTCCTCTAGCTATGAAACGACAAAGAGCACTTATGAAGAAGTCCGTATCCAGTGAATATACTACCTCTAAGTGTATTGCACAGATTGCTAAGCATGTAAAAAATGATGCTGTACCTTTTCACCGTATTTCTTCCACGTTTTACTTTGAATGGGCTGAAGTGTTTGTAAATGGAGGCTCACCTGGCAGGACTCTGCCTCGAGTTAGGTCGGTCATCTGTTGTTGCCCTGCAGCACCATGCGAGCGTCAATAAACATGGCACTTGGATAGGATTCTCCTTAGAGCCAAATCTGCGCCAGGGATCCAATACTTGGATGGCAACTTGGGAGAGCACATGGTTGCGAATGCTGTGACCCAAGTTCTCGTGGATTTCCCTGAGGACCAACTTTGTGACATGAAGATTCTTGTCCAGGATTGCTGGTTGAATTGACTCCTTGGGCATAGCGGCCCTGCTGAGTTTTCCTCCTACTGCAAGGATGCCGTCTTGGAGGACTGGATTAAGCCTGAAAGGGGTACTGCTTCTCTTCACGCCTGCATTAGTCCCAATAAGCAGTCCTATCTCTGCTTCTATTTTTGGGAGTAGCCACTTCTGAAGGTGAGGCCACTTGTCGACATCCTCTTGTAAAGGAAAGTACCTTTAGTTGCTGGAATGGTCTTCTGGGAGTATGTATCTGGGAGCCCAGAAAATCATTGCAGTCTAAATTGCTCACCTGCAACCCAGACACCTTGTGACTGCTAATGATCTTTTTCTCCCCCATGGTCTTTAGAAAGATGTGCGTCTGTTTGCCTGTGAGGTTGAGTTCTTTCATTAGTTCCTCAGTACAGAAGCAGGCAGTACTAACCAGGGTCGAGGAAAGCGTAAATTGTTGTCACCCTTTGGCTCTTGTTGGCCTTGACTTGAACTGGAACTATTGCTAAGATGCTCTCTGTGTTTTCAGCACTTACCCTTTCAGCAATTACCCTACTCTTCTGAGCCGCCCTGGTCACTGCTCCACCCCTCTGCTGATCCAGGGAGGGCTGCAGACAACCACATGCCTCCTCCGATACATGTGGAGTCGCCAGCCGCTTCTTTTCACTTGACAGTGAGGAGTTTCACCAGGGGGACGTAGCACGTGGGAGGATCACACAATCCCCCCCCCCCGAACAGGCGCCACGACCAACCAGAGGAGGCGCTAGTGCAGCAACCAGGACACATACCCACATCTGGCTTCCCACCCGCAGACAGACAATTGTGTCTGTAGGGACACCCGACCAAGCCGGAGGTAAAAGGAGGACTCGAACTGGTGATCTTCATCATTTTGCATACTACTTTAGTGGGGGGGGGTTGTTAAATGTTTCTGTGTTTCAAGTACTATATATATAGGTACTAAGTTAAGATTTGTTGTGAGGCTAGTTGTAAATAACGTAGCCGCATATCTCCCTTTACAATGATATCAGGCTAGTCTGCTTACTGACACTTAGAAAGACACATCACCTTTATATAGGGAGAGTTGAGAATTGAATTTTACTCACGGATTAGCTGTAATTGTGGTTTCAACCCCTTCAACAAATGTCCATCCATTCAAGTTACAACACGGTTTTCTTACGAATGTGGGGGTTGTAGCTTGACAATTGCCTGGGCTTAAACTCATGTAGTACATCAACTTCATGAGGAAAAACTTATTTATCTCAATTTATGTAAGTTAATTTATCGAACTAAAACATAAATAAACATAACTTGGCTCCCAGGAGGATGATAAAGTGCTTTGTTACAAAACACGCACTTGAAATTAAGGTGACTTCAGTAAAGCCTCCTACAGACTGTGCGATGTGGGCTGTCTCAGACGAAAGAAAATGGCGATATCTTTGGTCCTGCCTCCAAAACGATGGTCCTAAGTCGCACTGTGAGACAGGTTCAAAGACGGCCGTAATTATGGTCTTGCAAGCGAAGATCAACAAGCACAAAAGTTTGACAGTGTCAGAAATTTAGGACGACCATCTCACAATGTGACTGCTTCTACCGCCTACGTCTACTCACCAACCAATAGAAATTCAGCATGAATGACGCGACGCAGAATCTTTGCTGGCAAGAAACACAAACAGACTGTTAGCATCTGTGACCAAAATGTGATGGATTCAACAAAACGAGCAACAAAACGAGCAAAACAAGCTGCAGCGACTATTGAAAGGACACGGTTCCTGCTTGGTGTTATGGGTTTTTTTTCTTCTCCAATTTTCCCCCGTTTTCTCCCCAATTTGTATCTGGCCAATTACCCCGCTCTCTTTTTTGAGGCGCTCTCAGACACGGCCAATTGTGTCTATAGGGACGCCCGACCAAGCCTGAGGTAACACGGAGATTCGCCCCAGCGATCCCGTGTTGGTAGGCAACGGAATAGACCGCTACGCTACCCAGGCGCGCAGCCTGGTGTCATGTTGCTCTACCGGCGGAGTAGATTGATTACGCGCACTGATGCGGCACGCAGGCTGATGACGTTTTTATGGGCTTGCGTCTTATGGTCTTATGCCCCTTTTCCACTACATGTTACCGGCTCAACTCGACTCTACTCGACTCTACTTGACTCGCTTGTGTCGTTTTCCATTACCGTAACGGTACCCCCTGGATTTTCGGCTCTCCATTTTTTTCAATTTCAAAATGTATTTTTAAGATAACTCGACCGCTTTGGCATTTAAAGATGCCAGGTGATTATCCCATGCGCGCATTGATGACGCAGTGACACATTTCTCTGACCAATCATAGGTCTGCATTGATTTTGGTACCCCTCCAGTTTTTTTTTGGAACCTCGACGAAGATGGTACCAGTGGTGACAGTTACCAAAATGCCGGTACTATCCAGTAACGGAAAACGAAAAAAGGGCGAGTCGAGTTGAGCCGGTACCATCTAGTGGAAAAGGGGCATTAGCCTGCGATTCAGTAGGCGTCATCGTACAGTCTACATACATAAAACTTGATGTCGTACCCAAGTTTATTAGATCCATATCGCACAGTGTGGCTTGCAGTAAACTTATGGATTGCTAAAATCGTACAGCCTGTGGGGGGCTTGAAAGAGTAACTGTACACGCGAATAAGTTGTTTGAGTCAATAACTGAAAAATGTAGCTTTGTTTCAATGAAAGACATCTGTCCCTGGATGAAATGTCAACGTGCTTTCATGTCGAAGTACTTTCGTCCTTATACATGTCACACATGCAAAAAAAGAGTTATTAATTATATTTTGCTATCACTGACCAGACAATGTGATCCATAGCAACCACGCCCCCTCTCTTGTTCGCGCAAAGAACCCCCTCCCCCGCAGGACAGAGCACAGCTGATACAGAGGATGAAGTCACTCTTTAAGTGCAAGATAACGAAAAAGCCGCCCTCTTATTTTCAACTCAAAAACCAATTAAAAATTTCTCGGTCTTCCGCTGTGTATCAATTATTACCGACCATCGGCAAGATAACGCTTCCCACTTGCACTATTAGTCAGGAATACTCCGTTGATACCTGAGGGTGAAATTGGCTGCCACCAGCATCCGCTGACACACTATGATTCCGTTGGCGTACTTCAGGCTCAGTAAAGACACATGGTTACAGATCTCCCATCCTCCCCTTTTCATTTTAATCAGACAGCTGCAGTTGGGCTAGCTATCAGGCAGTTGGTATTTAGCAGTGTGACTGATTATGGTATGGGGGCAAGGAGGGGGGGGCTGCAATGGCTTCTCATATCAAAATTAAAGAGTTTTTGTGACTGCCTTTAACTTTGCTGTTGCCCTTTTGATCTTTTTCCTCTCATTGAACTTTGATGCTCTGTTTCAGGTTTTGCCTCACTGTCGCAGAGCTGGCTGAGGTGACTGTCAGGGTTGGAGAAGGTCATCCTGTAAAGGTCACAGATCCCGTCACATGACTGTAACTGGATAACATCATACTTGGTTTATTTTCATACTGTTTTTTTTAATCATCATTTTAAAAAGAAAGAAATACACTTTATTTTGTCATTGTACAGTTCAGTTACAATGACATTTGTTCTCTACATTTAACCCATCCTATTGTATAGGAGCAGTGGGCATCTGCAGCGCTTGGGGACCAACTCCATTTCGTCTTTCCATTGCCTTGGTCAGGGGCACAGATGGGAGTATTAACCCTAACATGCATGTCTTTATGATGGTGCGAGGAAACCGGAGCGCACGAAGGAAACCGGAGCAGACATGGGGAGAACATGCAAACTTCACATAGAAAGGACCCGGGAAGGCCTGGGGTTTGAACCCACAACCTTCTTGCTGTGAGGCAACAGTGCTAACTACTAGGCCACTGTGCCGCCTTTTTTGCCACCAAAGACTCCAGAATGGTACTTAAAGGTGCAGTCCATAACCGCCAAAGAACGGTGTGGAGGACTGCGACAAGAATGCTCTACTGACAACGAGGAACATAATGCATCCCACCACCAGGTCAACATTGTGTATTTGTATGAGAAATAGAGGTGAAAGCGATGGCTGGCGTTGGCTGTTTGCGTCTGAGCATCAATTGTGGACTGCACCTTTAACACTGAGGCGCATATTTTGAAGCTAAATAAAAAATTGATCTCTTAATCATGATCATTTTCTTCTTCTTCCCCTCCTCTTCTACATTCGTTGCCAGAGTCTCTATTTTCTATTTTTCTCCATCTTCTTCTATTTCTTTTACCCCCCCTCATCCTCATCCAAGAAGGAATGTTTCAGAAGCCAGGGGAAGTGTGAGATTCATAGAAAAAGGGGGGGAAAAGCGGGGATTGCCGATTCAAATCCCCGTGTTACCTCCGGCTTGGTCGGGCGTCCCTACAGACACAGTTGGCCGTGTCTGGCGGGTGGGAAGCCAGATGTGGGTATGTGTCCTGGTCGCTGCACTAGCGCCTCCTCTAGTCGATCGGAGCACCTGTTCGGGGTGGTGGTGGTGGGGGGGGGGCTGGGGGGAATAGTGTGATTCTCCCATGCTCTACGTCCCCCTGGCAAAACTCCTCACAGTGAAAAGAAGGCGAAAAGAAGTGGCTGGCGACTCCTCGTGTATCGGAGGAGACATGTGGTAGTCTGCATTCCTCCCCGGCTCGGCAGAGGGGTTGGAGTAGTGATCGGGACGGCTCGGAAGAGTGGGGTAATTGGCCGGATACAATTGGGGAGAAAAAAAGAAGGGGGGTGACTTGCCGAGGAGTCTTTACTGCTTGAAACAGTCAAGTCGGAATCATTATGCTGTGAAGTGCGAGACCTTCGAAATGCGGACTCAAGACCAAGTCCACACTCCAGTGCTCCAAGCCCTAAATACTGCTGTTGTTCCACCCGTCCATTTTAATTCAACGGGATGTGCAGAGCAGCCCGACAGCCTTTTTCCTGACAACTTCCTCCAGCTCTCAGGTCAGCTGGGAGATGTTACTCCTGCAACGTGTCCCAGGTCTGCCCCAGGGTCTTGTCCTAGTTCACTGGGTTTGACTTAAAGCGCAATCACATTGAAAGAATTCGCCCTCTTCTTTGTAGAGAAGTGAGCGGCGTGGACGAAGAAAGGGTTATCATTCAAGTGGAAGTAGACAACTTTTCACCCCCCCCCCCATCGTTTCCAAGTGTTTTACTGTTTGCGCCACTGTCGCAAAGACAACCGGATTGCTTTCCGTTTATTAGCAGCCTGGCTACTGTCCAAAGCAAGAAACAACTAATAATCCCAATTTGAACTAGAAAAATCAGACCTCAGTGCTATGATAAAAGCAGAGTAAAACACCCGATAGCATTAATAAGTAGGCAGATTGTGTTACTTACTACTACTACTACTGATCCAGTAGAAATGATGCCGACTGAATGTCGGTTTGGAACCCTCTCATGTCCCGGGTGATGTATCGAACTCTGTTTCCCCGTCGAGATGTGTTTCCTCCTAGCCAGAGTTCAATACAACACCGGTACGCATGATCAACCTTAACCTAACCTTAACCTCAACCTAACCTTAATCTAACTTCAACCTAACCCTAAATGTAACCCAAAGCTTAATTTTAACCAAATCGTAACCGACAGCTAACCTGTTTCCATGCGAACGCTTTCGTCTGGCGAGGGGGAAACAGATCTCGACGGGGAAACAGAGTTCAACACAACATTGGAGCTCTCTCCATTGAATGAACACCCGTCCGAGGTTGACTCTTGTTACCTCTGTTTCTATCTTCCTCTTCGCGTTTTTTTGCCTCCGCGTCAGCTGGGTTCTTTTTGTCTTGCCGGGTAGATTTTCCACCGTTACTTCGGTTGTTCCACCATCCGCCAATCCCCCTCCCCCTTTTTCTCCCCAATTGTATCCAGCCAATTACCCCACTCTTACAAGCCATCCCGATCTCTGCTCCACCCCCTCTGCCTAACCGGGGAGGGCTGCAGACTACCACATGCCTCCTCCGATACAATGACGCCCGTCCACCGTCCGCCATTGCCTGCTACTGGTGGCTGACGGACTTCGTGTGCCACAAATCTATTTGCCGGAAAGAATCGTACCCGGTGGCAGAGAGAGTTGTAGAGTGAAAGCGAAACTTATAGCGACCAATCTAAACGCCGATGGCGCCATTATTCTATAGCCATTACACTGTGCAACCAACATTTACTTCATAAATGATAAGCTAAGGCAAAAAAGTTGTCTACCGCTGCTTTAGAGCCAACGTTTTTAAGGCCAGATGCATCCGTGCTGATGGGAAAATTCAAGGCACGAGTTGTAAATGGATAAAACATTCAAAA